>NW_026054617.1:0-30440 GCF_022478715.1 Daldinia decipiens
AGTACCATTTATGGTCGCACACACCCATTTTACATAGTATCATCCACTTTTAATACAAGTCATTCCTTTTCATCATCAGTCATCATTTAAAAGTCCTTGATATCAGGTTTAATAAGGCTTGATCCAAGGTTAAGACGTTTAAGTCTTGTTCATTATTATATTATAAATAATAAAACCTTTAAATTCATTATTAAAAAACTTAAATTATTAGTATAAAATAATTAAATTCTTAACTTCTTAACCAATTTTATTTATTAAATTATAAAATTAATAAAATATAATATTAAAATTACAATTTATAAGAATTTAAATTATTTTAAAAATTTTAATAAATTATATAATTTAATTATAAAATTTAAAAACATCTTCGAAAATAAAAACCTTATTTTTATTAACAATAATAAATTATTAATAATAAATTTTAAATTAAATTAAGAAAAATTTATTTTAAAGAAGTATAAATATTACATAATAAACATTAAAAATTAAAAAATTATTAATAAATTTATTAATAAATTTATTAAATAAAAACGATTTTTTTTGAATAAAAGATTAGTTTTTTTTTTATATTTATTTTTATTATTTATCGCAATATTTTTGTTTTAAAAAAAAATAATAAAATTAAACAAAAAAATTATATAATTATTAATATTTAAATTGTTAACGTAATAATTTTAGATAATAAATATCTAATAAAATTATAAAAATTAATGTTAGTTAAATTCCACAGAAAACCGTTTAAATTTATATTAAACGCCCTTTTATTTTATTATTAATAATGTATTTATTTAAAAATCTATTAAATTTTAATAATTATAATTATAAGAAGTTAATATATATTTAATATCTTGGTTATAAATTATAAAGGTAATAATATTTATATATAATAACAAATAAATATTATTTTAAAATTAATTTAAAATATAAATATTTATTGTAATAATATTTATATTATTTTAAAAATATTAAAAATTTATTTAAACAATATAAAAACTATTTTTTTTATAATAAAATTATAAAATATCTTTATTAATCCAAATAAATCCTTTATTAATTTTCTTAATAACGTTATTTTTAATTAATTAATTAACTTTTTTAATTTTTTAACAATGAAAGAAAGATTTGCCGCTATCGTAAAAATTACATTTTTAAACTTTTTTAAAAATTTAAAAATTTAAAAATTTTTATTAATTTTATTAGATATATAAGAAATAATATATTAAAATATATATAATTAATAAAATTTTTAAAAAAGAAAAAAACTTTTTTATTTTGATTAAATTTACGTTTAATTTTATTAAAATAAAAACGTAAGAAATGGACGTTTAATATTATTATCTAAATATTTTTTAAAGAAGAATTTATATTTTTTTAAAGAATTAAAAATATTTTAATAAAATATATAATTCTTTATTTTTTCTTTCTTAAAAAAATATTATATATTAATTTTAACATATTAAAAATCGATATTAACGTTTATATTTATTATATTACCGAAAATATTTTATTAAAATTTTTGGAAAATAATAAATTAATTATTTATATTTTATAAATAACAATTAAACCAATTATATTTCTTTTTAAAACCTTTATTATTACGGAAAAGAAATATTAACTTATTAAAATAAAAATTTTAAGTTTTATTTAAACTTTTAAAAAAATATAATAATATATTACCGTTACTTAAAAAGGAATTTATTTCTTTATAAATTATAAAGCCATTTTCGGTATAACGAAGTATTTAGATTTTATTAATTTTATTGTAATAAATAATAAAAATTTACATTTAATTAAAGTTTTTAAATACATCTTTAAATTTACTTATACAATTTTATATAAACTTAGAAAATTATATATTATTTTAAACATATTATTTTATTTTTTAATAAACAATTCTATAAAAAAAAACTTAACCCCTTAATTTAAAAGTTTAAATATTTTTCCAAATAATATTAACAAATATTAAGCTTTATTTACCTAATTAAAATTAAATAACTTTTGGGTTTTATTTAAAAAATTTTACCAATAATCTGTTTAATATTTTTAAGATTTAAAAATAATTCTTTTATTATTTAAAACGTTTAAGATATTACTTTAATTTAAATTATTTTAGAATTTAAAATAAAAATATAATAAAGTTATTGTTAAGATTTTAAATAGCAAATAATCTTTAATATTATTAACGTTAATAAATGTTTTGATTCTTAAGACATAATAGATTTTTTTTTTATTTATAAAATAACTTTATTTAAAAATTTAACAAAATATACAATAAACTTTATATCTTAAGAAATTACTATATTAAAATCTTTAAAATAATTTATAAATTTAATTATTTAAGATATAATTATTTAAAAAATTACCTATAATCTTTTATGCTTAATTGTAAAGAATTTATTAAATATATAAAATCTTACCTTAAATACGTTGTTTTATGTTTGCAAAACCATAAATTATACAAATCGTTACAATTAATTATTAAACCATCTTATTTTTTTTACACTATTATATTAAATATAATATTTAATTTTTTTAAAAATAAAAATAATTATAATACTTTAAGTGTTATTATTAATAAATTTATTAAATCTATAATTTTAATTTTTAAAAAATATAACTTTAATGTTTTATAATAAACTAAATATTTTTATAATTAATTTTTAAATGTTAGGTAAGGTTTATTTAAAATTATAATTATAAATAAAAATTTAAAATTTTTGTTAAAATTTTAATTAACCTTTTAAACCAAATACAAAATAAAATTATTATATATAATAACCTACCATTTATAAATAAATAAATAAATTAAATAATATATTTTTTTTATAAAATTATACTTTAAATATTATTTCCAAACTTTAAAAAACAATAAAATATAAAGATTTTATCTCCTTCGTTTATAATATAAATTAAATTCATTAAAATTATTAATAATTAAAATTAATCCCTTAAAAATCTTATACAGATTTTCATTAAACCTTATTACTTAATTCTTAAAGATATAATACCAATACCTCCCCCCCTCTCGATTAAACATACATAATGTTATTATAATAATATTTATAATATTTAAATTATATTATAACAAATAATACAAACTTATATTCTTTTGTAAGAAATAATAAATCCTTTTTTGTTTACATAAAAAATATAACATTCCCGTTATAACAATCCTTAGCCAAAAATTTAACCAATAATACGTAAAACCTTTTAAAATATTAAAAAAGATTAATTGTTTAACCTATCGTCTTAAATTTCCGCAAAACTTTAAAATTTACAACATTATTTTAATTAACCATTTAAAACTAACCCTACTTTTAAATATTTTTAAACGTTTATTACTATATGTTAATAAAATCTTTTTAAAAGCTTACAATTAATGTATTATTAAAAAAAATATTAATAAATAAAAATATCTTATTAAATATATAAACTTAAAAAATAAATACATTAAATAACTTTTTACAAAAAAAATAAGTAAAGATTTAAATAAATTTTTAACAAATTATAAACAAAAACATTAATTAAACCTTTAATATAAAACCTTTTAACAAATAATAACTAAGATTTTATAAAAACATTATTTAAAAATTAATTAATTATAATTTTTTTTATTAAAACTTTAATTATAAAACAATTTTTTTTATTTAAATAAAACTATCGTACTTTTAATAAAACATTATTATATAATAAAGATATTGCAATTTTTTTTATTATAATAACAATTATCATAAATAAAATTCCACTAATATAATAATAATATCTTACAAATACATATTTATATCTTATAGATAAGTATCTTACAGATGCCCCTAAATACATCTTACAGACTTAGATAATACAACATCATCAAACCATATACAATCAATGCCTACACTAACTAACCTAACCTAAAGATACAGCACTTGCCTGATCTGGAATAGACGATTAACCGTCTACTCTAGCTGCAGCACAGCACAGCACGGCACCTTGTTAGATAGAAACCATCGGCAGAAACTATCAATCAACCGATTTTTTCCCATCTTACAAAATATTACCATTTTATTCACACCTTATTCATCACATGATACAGGACAGATGCGAGTAGTCCTTCACTATCTGCAATATCAGGTACCTACATTTCAATTCAAACCTCCGTAGGATCCTTTCAATGCGGCGTATTCTCTTCACAACGTCAGCGTTGCCATTTCATCGCCTTTCAAGAGCCTTTGCGCTGTCCCGGGCTGACCGCCAACACCACTTGTTGGTTACCAAATGATCCCGCGCATTGCGACCCAACCGACATTACAAGGCTGCTCTGCTTCCCTAGATATACTGATACATACTTTAGGTACCATGCATTGATTACTTGGGCCTCCGGGTAGATGCTTTTGACCGCGGAATTGGCCGTTATACTTCCATTCCGTATGTTCGGTTGAGTTGTGTCACGTTTTACGGCCGCAACTGGACCGCATGTCGCTAACCGTCTCTGCTATGCCATTCGACGCGAATTTCGGTGGATACCTGCTGTTAAAAATCCATAATGAATAAGTGAAAGAATAAGTAGATATAGATAAATGCGATTGATTAAAAGGAGATCAAGGGCTGTCTGGAATTATCCCACACGTAGAACACCTAATGGTCTTTCAAATCCGGCCCCTAATAATCCGCACCACGACATCGTGGATTTCGAATCGAATAATGTCTAGACAGAAAAGGAGAGGAATCGACAGAAAAAAAACCCATTATGCCACAACTTCGAGGGAATGTGGCACTGTCAAACGCTGACACCGGGCCAGATCTTGAACAACATCGGGAAACAAAATAGGAAAATTCAGGTATCTATGCGATCGCTCGCAAGTCGCTCTTCCATCCTACCATACACGCTCCCCAACCATCCATATACTTTCATGCTCGTAAGACAGCCTTAATAAATATTTCTGGAGAGGATGATAGGTTAGCATAAAGCCCGTGTTAGTCATAGTTCAAGTGTAAAGCTCATATGCTTGCCTTTCGTTAAGCATGATCATCACACGGGCCATTATCTTCGATAGGCTTTATATCGGTTCCCTTGGTGCATCCTCCCATACTGTTTGGCGACTCAGCACAAGGAGTGGGCCGCTCTCCAGTGCAGCCGCACGAGTACTTGATGAGGTAGATTTTGCACATGATGAACTATTTTGAATATATGAGGCGGTAGACTTTGTTGTAGGACCTGGTTCGCAGAGAGTTCGACTCTGCTAGCTTCTTTGTTAACAAATATTCATAAAATTCCACACGATAGACGAACTCGTACGTTGAATTTTCAGTATAAGCTTTCCTGGATAAGATAGCTGCGGTTTTCTTGAGCGAGGAGCTAATATAGCACGATATAAATTGTTACTAAGAGTTGACTGATATGGTTTGAGGTCGGTGTTGACTGGAGAGTGTGTGTGTGATGGTGAGGAACAGAATATGAGCATCGTAAGTGGGCGGACGCTTAGAATTTATAGATGTAGAGAAGGTTCATGAGATACCTTTGACGGATGAGTAAAATGGATATATGTCAGATCCCTTGTTTGTCACAAGAGGCCGGCCAGTCTGAACTGTAAGCGGATTAAGCGCTGGTAACTTGAGATGGGCAGACTGCGTCGAAGACTTCGCCGCCGCAGCAGTTCGACAGAATATCTTGTTGGGGATAGAATATTCTCTTAGACTAGAGTAACAGGTGGTGTGTGTAAATTACTTAGCGGCTGTCACCGGACCATGATGGAGAGGTCACCCTCCTATTACCAACAGGTATCTATACGATCGAAGTGCTTTTAGAGGAAAGTAGAAAATGGAATATGAAGTGTATGCAGTTGGAACTCTGGTTGCAGCCGCCGACACGCGCGGTTCTGCGGCAGCCGTTGATGCATCCGCGGGTTCGGTGGAGAAGTAGGGTTTGGAGTCGACCTTGGAACGAACCATTGGGCGTGGCCGTGAACGTCATCTGGTAAAAGTACTGGAGCTGCCGGTCTCTCCTTCTAGGCACTTCACGATGTAGGCCGAGGGCTCAGTCCCGCGCTAGGGTCGAATTACCCGTGGAAGAAGCAGGGATCTTGTGGCGTTCCGATCAAGAAGGCAAATAAAATAGAAACTGGTAGAGAGGAATATGAAATGAGCTGAGTTCAAGCCGGGCCAGTAAGCAAGCGAGTGTGGGCGTTCAAAAAGTAAGGTTATCCAAAGACCTCTTCACCACCTAAGCGATCCGATTAGGCAATTAGGGATGGACGACGTCTGCCCTAGCATATAGAAATAGGCGTCTGACAAGTTCCTGCAAATCAGTTGGTAGAAGACACGAATGATCTGGGGCTATTGCGTTTGCTTGTTCCTTTGATTGTAACCGTTGGCTGCGTTGATTTCATCATTATTCCTAGCTATTATCGTGTGTTACCACATCGCCGCTAAGGACCAGACGACCCATGAATATCCAACAATAGTAGTAGTAAGGTATCCTCTGACTATTCTATCGAAGGATCCCGTAGAGCAACTTGGCTAGTCGAAAAGCCCCCGAAGTGTGTTCCTAGCTTAGGAGCGCCACAAAGGCAGAGCTCGATGTTTGTTGTATGTAGGTAGGTAACTAGGATATTGGACCCGATAAGTTATTGGGGGTGAATTAGTTACGTACTTAATCCGTACATATTTTCCCGATTGCTTGCCCCTAGTCTAACTCCAAGGGTCCATACAAGTGGGCCATATGAGAGACATAAAGCGAGATCTAGATATCGAGTGGAAAAGGTGTCTAAGATGAAAAGGGAAAACGTAAAAAAGGATTTTCGAATTTTTTTGGAAAATAAAATTGTCTAGGTTAGATAGGTGTACTTTTGAATCCTTCCCGTTGGGACCAACATGCATAGCTATAGGTACCAAGCATGCCTGCGGCATGTGTCAAGAAGTGAGGCACCAATACCCCTGGCATAAGAACATCCATGGCCCGGTTTGTGCCACTTACATCGGAGTGGCTTTATCGACGAGACCTAACGTAGGTAGGGACATGGGGAAATTTACCTAAACTAAGAGGTAAGATGGATGAGAAAGAGAAAAAAAAAGGTTGGAAAGGTCTGGGGGCAAGGAGTTTTAGTTGTGGTACGTATATACTACCTGCCTCAATACATTATTGAAATAGCAAGGAAGGAGGTCTAGGGTAAGTAATGTGGGAATTGGAATTGGGTACGTTAGGTACATATGTACATGTACCTACCTTATGTAGCGATTACATCTTGGGCAGGTACCTACTTGTAAGGTTTAAGGTACAAAGTTACTTACAATCAGGCAGCGGTTCCTCAAGTTGCCCCCAGAATATTTCGTATGCGCTCGCATTGTACATGCAAATAGGTACCTAACCTCTATTAAATGTACCTATAAAATGTGTACATGTACATAACACATCTCGAGTTTAAATCTCTTACAAACGCCCTCCAACATTTCTTCCCGAGCATGATGCTTGCAAATGATACAAACAATGGTTTTCCACACCTTGTAGCACAGGAGAAGGTCGATTGCAGAAGAAGCCGGGAGATAAAAGGTCAGAGCCTAAAAAAAATGAAAAAAAAAAAAATAATAACCCGATGTGTGTGGTACTAAACTGCCAACCATCGGCCCCCATTCATCACCACGTCTCATGCAAAGAATATTCTCTCGCCCAGCTTTGCAGAAGAACGGCAATCATACTCAAGAGAAGTCGTTCCAGAAGGCTTCTCGACGCCACTGTCACATGGCCCTCTAGACGCCCTATTGGAATCTATATCGGTACATATTTTCCAGTTACATAGGTGTAGGTACCACTTATACCTCTATTATCACCAGCCCAAACCACGACCTCCTTAGTTATGACGACTACGATACCTACCTTAGCTATGGGATTACCTCTCACATACTATGCAGCTAGGCATATTCTTATCTGCAATCCGTTAGTTATCTACGGGGCGTATCTATGCTAGCCGAATGGGACGGGCCGGCTGCCGTCTATCTCAATCTGCCGGGCTTGTTGTAGAAAGAATGCGGACATTCTCCAAAATAATTGTGCACTAATACTGTCGAAATCATGGCCCACGGTCTAACATGGCGCTATTATAATCCCTCTTTAGATGAAGAATAGCCCTGCATGAAGTAAGGGACAGCGTCATGTTGAGCGGGAATCTACGGCACGTACACTTTAGTCCACTCCCCTGACTAGCCACGCACCGACGACCCCTTGATCCCGAGACTTTCTGGTGGTGGTCGTTGTCACCCGATATGTGACTCGGGCGCCAGTCTCATTCTAGCTAGATGTTATGAATCGACCATTAGCTACTTAGCGTTCCCGTGCTCAAACGCTGTCGCAATAACTTGTATTCACCGGCTCGCTTTGACTAACGTTGGCCTTCCAATGGAAAAAGCATCTTCATCCGGCCTCGGGCAGTGGTACAAATTGAGGTACGCCTAGTCCCACGGGTGGCAATCGACATTGTAACTTTACGAATATGAAAACTACCTACTGAGTCATTGGTTTTGAATATTACCGTGTTGATGAACTCTCTCTCCCGGTTTGAGAAATAGGGGGTGAGGGGCGCAACTCAAAAGTCCAGCATAGGTGTTGATATGACTTTTGTTCCCTCCAACCAACATATAGTAGAACAGCCTTACGGCCCGCGAGTTATGCGGCCATCCCCCCTTCAGAGAGTACGTCCCGGTTGCCTTGCAGAGCTGCGGCCAAAAAGCGACCTCTCTTGACCGACTGCATCCACATGTCGCCTCCAACGCCATGGTTCTCTCTTATTTGACTTACAGCGACCTTGAATCAAGTGACCCTTTAATCTCCAGAAGCCCCCGAATGATAGCTGACAAGATCTAGCCGGGCGGCCGCCGCGCTGAATTCTCAGTAGTGGTAAAGACCGTAGCCACGGCCTTTGAAACCGAAAAGTAGGGAGTTTAATGGCATATCAACGTTCATCGACCTCTTTGGAAGCCTTAATAATAATTTACAGGCAAAATTGTTTCAATTGTTTCAAATATGGCTCGAAAGTATTAAACCCGAGGTTAATAACTAGGCTTGGCTTCAAGGCTTATGTCGAGATAGCCGGTGTTTATGTTCCCAAGGGGATCGAAAGGCTCTACGACCGGTCAGTAATAGTTGTAGCTCTTATGCCCGGCCTCTTGGGGCTAGTACAAGGTCGGCGCGGCTGATTTCTACAACTCTAACTCTAGTATACTCTACTTTTCTGGAGCCTCCAATTCATCGTAGATGGATATTATATTGTAAAAATTAAAATATAACCTTGCCTAGATTCTTGCCTAGATTCTAGCTCAAGCTGACAGTTTTGGGGGCAGTGAAATGATAGATGCCAACCAGCACACATGCGCTTATACTAGGCGCGCTTAGATCAAGTGTAACACCGAAGAGCCGCCCGAGACGTCCTATCACAAATATTATACAACATCTATTACATGTCTTATTACAATTCTCATTTGTGGCAGGGCTTGGAAACTCTATGTTTCGGGCGGCTGTGCGCGGAAACTGGCCAATCGTATTGTCGCGTTGACGAAATAAGCGCCTGCTCGTAGCGTACCAGAGTGTCGGGTCTGGCTACTAATGTCATCACCCTCTCCGGGAATATTACTGCGTCCCTCTGTACGTTTATCATAAGCTCAGATGTTCAAATACGAAGCGATATAAGCTAGTTTACTTGCCTTGAAGCCGAATGCTCCTCAGCCTACCTAGGAATGTTGGTGGACTGTTCCCTAGCCCCTACTCGGCGCAAGACGCCATGTCTACTTTCGAACATAGAACATGGGTCATCAATACGTATACTTCCAACTAACTCTACTACTAGCGGAGTAGTATGGGTGCATTCCTTATGGGTTTCGGGAAGCTGCCTGCTATGGATGTGGCGTTAAAGGGGTGTAAACTCGGCTCGCTCAAGTCACTCGCAGGGCTAAGAATCCCGAGATATAATCGCTGAAAACCCATATACCTACCTTAACCACCAATAGGCACTACCTTTCTTGGAGACAGTGGGCCGCCTTTGGCTTTACTATCCGTCTCGGGCCGATCCTGCTCTGTATCCCTCCCGTGCTGCTAACAAGTTCTCTATATAGAAGAGGAAGTGACTAGGGTACCGGGACCTGTATGATGCCTAAACCAGACATAGACGGACAGTAAAACTAGAAATAGTTAGAGTATCTCCAGTCACTTGCAGCTTCTCTATCATGAGAGTAGTGTCACTCTATGCAGTTAGTCGATCCTCATCACATCCACCTCAACAATAATGGAGGAACCCTTCCGATTTTCAAGGTGTCCATCTTCACATCTCACTAATTTGAACCGATGACAACAAGGTTCTTCTCGATGTACCCCCATCTTTATGATCTGCCTAGTACTAACTGGTTAGATATGTAGGACCAAGCCGGAGCTGACTGAATTTACACAAAACTTCGAAAGGCCAAGGGAGAGATTTACGCTGACAATGACTGCCCCAGATATGGGGGTTCATCGATCCTACGACTCGTCACCAGCCAAAAACATAACGTAGCTTTCGACTCATAAAACCATCTCGATCACACCTCGCCCCTTCATATGCAAGTCCAAGTAGTTAATAGCAGCAAGTACTCCAACATCTCTATCACCCCTTCCAGACACCCCTATGTTCCTACACGGCACACTCCCACCCTCATGGTGTCAGCAGCTTGTGATGACCCCAAGGCTCTAAGATTAGTGTCTAAAGGATTCCGTGTGATGTAACTAAACTTCACTTTAGGAGTGAACACCAGTTCATCATTACTTCCTCGTGGCCCTGCAAGACCAAGGACACGCCATTCATGAACGACACCCAGTAAACGTCCCGGAAACCCCGGTCAACCAACTTAAGACTCTCATTCCTAGTCTACCTACACTAATCCGGAAAATGATGCCGGAAATACCCAAGCCAAAATCGGGCTAACAGCTCCTGGGTACGCGTAGCCCTTGAATGTGCGCTATTAATGACAGCATGGCACTGATTACCCAAAAACCATACGTTTCTGTTATACAGGGTTTGTCAACAAGATGGATGGAAGTTAGGGGGTATGGTGCCCAACGTTAGCCGATGGATTCCTACTAACCCCAGAGTACTACACCGGAAGCCACGTCTACTCTGTTTTGGATTAAGACACAGGAAGTTCATCGCGTAGCCCAGCCCTTTCCTCCTTTCAGAAAGCCATCTAAGGAGCAAGCAACATCCTCCGACCCCTTTGCCGTCAAGAAAATGTTAGTGATTTATGCCTACTCTACCTGGATGATCTGTGTCAAAGTCGAAAACCGCAAGGCGGGCGACCAAGGACAAGCTATCACAGCATACCAAGTAAACTTAATTCAAATTCACGGGAGGCCTTCACTAGAGACCGGTACCTAATTCCCAAAGAGTACAGCAACTATAGCAAACCTCGAGTGATCTGTTTCTATAGACGCCTATTTCTCGGTATTAACTCAAGATGAGGCACTTTATAATGATCCTAACCAGTTCAATTATACAAAGTGCCACTGGCGAAACCTCTTTCGACTAAGGTAATTGAATCTATCTCTTTTCAAGTTCACCCCTCATCACATCTCAAACCAATACCTCAGTCGCTCAGGGGGCGAAGAAAGCTGGACAGGCAGAAGTCCAAGAACTTCAAGGAACTTTAACGCTAGTGTCACTAACTTGGGTCAGGTATGAGTCGCCTTCTGCCGGTCCTAGGTTTCTACCGATACACTCGAAGACTAAAGGCTTAGCCATACGTCCATACCCCAATAGGGTATGAGAAACGAATACTCAGACAAAGTAATACACGATCTCCATCGTTGCCTCATCTCGAGCCTTTTAGAAACCAATATCTAGGTTGGTATACAAGAATAGCAGAAGCATCGTCTTTACAGCATTGAGTCACTCATATATCAGTTACTCTCTATTCCTCCACCGCGCTCACGTTAAGCTAACCTGGATTGACACACACGATATAACTTCAAGTTCGAAACTTCCAGCATGCTACCAGCTACAAAGCTGAGCCTTTGGGGTTTCATTAGTATTCATAACTATTCCCATTTTGTCTATGTCTTGTTACTGCCTTATTCCCTTTTATGGATAACATTCCAACTGGCCAGACAATACCGTCATGCTAACAGCGCTATACATAGCTCTCCTGAATTAAGTACGGCTCTTGCTTTTTAATCCACGATCAACACAATCGCCCATACAGCTATCAATCAGTATGGATACACGAGCAAGAAGTGGGAATATGGCTATGTCCAAGTATAAAGGCTATAAACTTAGCTAACATTAGGTTACTCATATAGCTGGCTATACACTTTTATCCTAAGCATTTCAGTAGTTCACGAACCTAGGGGTTGGCACCGATCTCGGCTTTTACCGAATAGGGGGGTGTCCGCTGAAGATGTTGCACCGTATATCACTGGCTCTAGTGTACCTGTTTGCCAGCCTGACGAGCCGCCAGAACCCGTAATTTTCTCTTGTCCATTTCTTATAAACGGGCCTAGGTTGAGGCAACCCGGGCATGAGTAATTGTTATCTTGAAGCTGGCTATTGCGGGGCAAGTGATAGGAGTAGTATGCGGACGAAGGATTTTATTTAGGCTCTATTTAGTACGGACCTTTTAGCCCTCCCCAAACGCGATAGGATGTATCGCCGTTATAAACCCTAGGTTGTTACTATATTGCTATATACTGTAAGTCGGTGGTATAAAAACACCAAAGTATACTAGCTCCAACCCCAAATCTGCTGTAGAAATTGGACGACTGATGATCGAGACTGGACTGTTGCTAAGGTGCGTCATACCAAGCCAGAGTGTTGACCTAGATTCTTAATTTATATAAGGTCGCATAGGCACCTAAGATACTCCCTGAACCTTCATAACCTCACTAGCCTCTAGAAGAGGAAGGGTATATCAGTTAAATGAGTATCAACGGACTATGTATCTAGTATCTCTATTTGTCTGTTTTACAGAAGTTTTAAGGGGGCGTGATATGTATTATATAGAAATTCCGTGCAACACTATACATCTATGAGCTTAGGGTTAAGGGTGGGGAGGGGCCCGACGAAGTTCCTAACACGCATAGTCGTCGATGATGTTAGATCCCTATGCTACTAAGGATATCTGGGATAAAGAGGCTTCGACTATATGACTAACTAGCATGGTCTTGTAAACTTCTTAGTTGTATGAATCTATGTGCTTTAGCGGGTTTATGGCCTAACTTCTTGCTCGCATAGATGGTGAATGTTCACTTTAGATTAGGAGCATTGACTAGTAGTTGTATATAGGTTAGATTAGTACCGGTGGAAGGGCAATCAACGGTAACATGCCGAAAAGACACATAGCCCCAAATGAGAGAGAATAGAAATATATTGGGCCTATAGGGTTAGTATGGTATATCTCGAAACGGATTTTCTATTTCTTAAACTACTTATAGTTATTCGCATACTACACTTACCTAGCTCTATGCCCATGCCATATATCAAAAGCTTAAGGAGGATAGGTCGCTACCCCTGACACCGTTATGAAATTTACGTACCTGCAAACTAACTATGGAATCTTATGTGTGATTTCGCTAAACCAACTCCTTGCCCCTAGGAGCTAAGGCCATGGCATGAGTCATATCAGTATCACCACCAGCGACTGCGCTTGGGGCAGGTACCTAACTTTTACTGGTGTTAGACCTAGAACACCGGACCATATAGGGCAAATAACTTACAAGTATGTTAATGGCCTAGCCTAGATGGGTATATAGATGTTTTTGCAGCTGGATAAATCATTTTCTCCCCATTGCTTGTGGTCATACGTACATTTGCATTAGGGGATTAGAAGAATTCTTATATATCGGTCATCATATTGGACGTGTTGAAACCGTGTGCGCAAGATACATAACTAGACCTTTCTATATTTCTAGTATCAATCAACGTTTCATATGCACAATTACCTATATACTCTAGTAGCAAAACCAGAATCCCTGGTTCTAGTAATGAAGCGTGAGCTGCGACTTGGTAGAATGGCATTGTCTTATTCAAAGAAACCCAGAACTTTGCTAGCCGTGAATCAATACTTCAACTGAGTCTTGAGGTTCTTATAAGGATTAGAGGTGGGAGAATGCCATTACGTGATATGTGTATCTCATTCAACACAGGCCTACCGCGTAGACACGTAAGTATAAGCACCTATGAACACCTATTCTTCATTACCCGATACTGGCTATGATGAAAGCAGCTTCTTAAACGTACCGTGAAATAGAGATCACCTCTCACGAGCCCTTAGACTCCTATTTTGGGAAACCCGATATCTCCGGGGCTTCCTTGTGATCCTCTCCGAACAATCCCGTTAGCGGCTTGGCCCACCCAATCGCAGCCTGTCTAACCTCCCGAGCTCAGTGCCTTCTCGCCGTGATAGCCCGGGAGATCGGGTGTCTTGCTGTTGATTTAAAGTCAAAAGGAGCCGCATCGCGCTTCTCCACACCTTTCTCGTCAATATCAGATTGTCATCGGTTAGTCCTGAGCCTCAGAACGATGCTCGAACGACTCCGAGCTCACACGACCCGTTTGCCACCCGCTCGCCCGCCCACCGCCGTGGAGCCGAGGATGTACCAGCACCAGTACCAGCTTACCAATGTCTAGTCGGAATCGGATCGTTTCCCTCTGGACCTCGGATATAAGATAGCAAAAGGCCGTTTTTTTATGCTTGTGCTTGTGCTTGGCTAATTCGTCGCCCAATTGTGCACCCCACGTGCGAAGTGCGCTTTTTCTCTCGTGCTATGCGCTGATGGCGCGGAGGTGCGCACCCTACGTCCGCGGGCAACGACCGCCGCGCCCAATCACAGCAATACGGAGGAGCAGATAGAGGCTAGCGAGTCTGTCACCCCGGCCAATATTCTCTCGTCCAACAAGGGTATGATGCTTTAGGATTCCTAGGGTGTAGAAGTGGGAAGTGGGATATGCTGACTCTGCTGAAACTTCACGCACGTTGCGGCACAAAGAAAAAAGCATAGTAAACCGTTATGGCAAGTCTTGGCGATTTCATTACTACATAGGTATGTAGAAACACATACCAAGAGACTAACGTAGGTTACATGTATGGTTTACACCCTACCTGAGAGTGTATCGGTGTATAGACATAGACATAAACATAGACATGTGGGGGGACACACAAAACCTTGGCGGAACCTTGGGACTATCCTTGAACTATGCTCTGCCTATCTAATAGGTAAGGGTCTAAGGGGTGGTGGCTATTGTCTATTTGTCTATAAAGGACGCATCCCATTCTCTCGAGGAGCTTTCTGATCTCTCTCACAACCATTCTTCTTTCTCTAACACAGACAAACAGCTCCCAGACAAAGCCAGAATCCTAAAGAACTCCCAAGTTCCCCGCTACTCAGACTAAACTCTATCGTCACCACCGACTCAAGGTATATATCTGCTGAGCATTTATATTATCTACCTACGAATTACTCCCCACATATTCTATCAGCTACTTTTACATACTCCGTTATCAACATCTACCTACAACAACAAGATGTCTTCCAACAACCAGAGCATGGCCCAGCAGGTTCGCGACAGCCAGCCTCAGATGTTCCTATCTCTGGCTCCCACGACCTCTGCCTCTTACCCTACTGCTCAGAGCATCAAGCCTGCCCTTCAACAACATGCCCGCCGTAGCTCCAGCCAGAGCAGCGTCGGAAGCGTAAACAGCCTACGCTTCCTGAAGTTGGGCCCCGTCCACTACGGCGAGCACCCCGGCGAGCACAAGGAGGACTTCCACGAGGTCGCCGTCGAGTAAACGGGTCGCTCCCCCGGGAAAACTTTTTTTCTGTTCCATCACTGTTTCGTTTATTCGCAAACTAGAGAAGAAAAAATTGGACACGGCGACATCATGGCTAAGCTTCACGACATGAAAAATCATTACGATCTACATCCATTATAGCGTGCACACCCGATGGAGGGCAGGTTCATTAAAGGAGGGTTGCGTCCGGTACTGATTTCTTCTTCGTCTTCCGCGGGCGTTTTGGGGATGGGAATTTGCGATGGATGGATGGGGACGGGTTTGGGATTAACACGGATTGGATAGAATATTGCCTAGAGTGCATGCATTCGTGTTACGGAACCGTACGTACGCACGCACACCTTGACGGGTGCGGATCATAAAAGGGCAGATCCCTTGGCGGTTACTTGCGGCAAATTGATGCCTATCTCTCTATATTATACTAGCATCGTGTTATGTATGCAGTTGGTGCTTGATATAAAAAATACAGTATCTATATTCCAAAATCCCAAACAAATCGGTTCCATTTTCACATGTAGAAAAGAAAGCATATGTCCGAAAACATGCCCCCCCTGTTCTCTGCGCGAATACGTAGATTTCAGCCAGTCAGGGACCAGCCAGCCATGTTGCCATGTGCGCTAGACTACGTCTGAGGGTATCAGTCGCATTAATCGTATACATATTATACAACATATACATATACATGGACCCCTCCCTTTTGACGTGTTCTAGCTTTAGCTCGGTACAGAATAGTGGGATGAGCAGGCCGCATATACCATCCGCAAGCAGTAAGAGGATGAGCAGGTCGTTCCCCATCCCCCATCGCATATGTATTCTTCCTTCATAATTGGTCTGAGCTGACACAAGCTTGCCCACCTTTCCCTTGCTCTTCAAAACAAGCTCAAGGCTTCCAGAGTCTAGACAATCAGACTTGTGATGAAATGTTATTCGACGTATGACTTTCATTAGACGCACGTATCCATCCATACCCGACGATGACCGCATTCTTAGGTCGCTGATCTTCATCTCCTATTACAAGACCATTTGCAAACAAGTGAAAACCCAGACGGGATTTGCGAGGCTTGGCGGGGTGAGGGCTACGTGGGTAGGTAGGCAGGCCAAGGCAATATGTCATAGGTATTATTAGCAGCATTAGGGGACGGGGAGGGGATACGGAATTGATATCGTCGATCTAATACCGTATTTTGACGGACCCTTTATCCGCTAACACGGACTGACCCACCGTTGATCTGATATGATATGATATGAATGCCTTGACCAGCCCTAACTTGGCCAATCTTAGATAGGTACATACCTATCTAAGCTTTCAACACCCTAGGTTAGGTAGCTTTAAAGCTTGGACAAAAAGCTATGTCTCCATTCTAAAGATAACGCTCATGTTTGACCTAGGTACCTACAATCTAATATACCAAGCTGCCAAGATTACCGAGCGACGCTTGGCTGGAATGTTTTGTTTTACATAGCATTAGTTACTTGCTGCGACGTCTCTTGTTTCTTTTCTTTTCCGGAAGACTAAGGAAACGGGGCGGAACGTTTCAACAGTTGAGATAGCCCGTTTCTACATAAGGGTTCTTACTATTATTAGGAGTGTATACATTACGCTACATACATGTAGTATAGCGTATTATATCTTAGGTACTAAGTAAATATAGATAACTGCCTAACCTAGGTACCTATAATACCTAGACTACTACACAGTGTAGTAAAGCATATCCCGATCGTCATAAGAGGCTGAGATATATAATAACCCACCGACTTTCGAACCATAAAAACAGTATACAACGTACAACCAAACTTATCCATCCGGCAATCCAAGCACATGCATTCATCTTCTACGACACATGTGCATACGCTAATTTTTATGTAGGTTGTACAATTAATGCCGGTATGCATCCCTACCATCTCAAGGCTAAACGGGCTGGACTTGTCCCGTCTCGCTACCTTATCCACGGTCTTGGACCTTGGTGCTCGCCTTATCCTCTTTCCTTCCCACCCCCTCCATCCATCCATCCATCCATCCGTCCCCCCTCCCCGCGTCGACGCGCTTTGCCACATTGCCAATTTACACTACTACTACTACTACTATTATTATTATTATTATTATTACAACCACACGCGCGCATACATTAGGCTTTGATGACGATGCTAGCAGAAGCAGAGGGAAATGTGACGAGCAAGTTAGAGGACCTCCGGCCCAATTGCGACAAGTGCCTGTCCCCCGTTTCTGCCCTTCCTCTCCTTCTCCAGACGAGGTATCCAATCGAGCCTTGAGTCACACCTACCTACCCTACGCTATTGCTTATCTTGCACGTTTTCCTCGGCTGCCTACCGAGCGGCTTGGAGAGGTCTTATCCTGCACGTGCGTAATTGATGAGGTGAGGAGAGCAAGGGGGTGGTGCGGGTGGTGCAACTCGAAAGCGAGATCGCGTCGAGACCTGTCTGGGCTGCACTCTGTCTTACGATAGAGTGACTGATTGAATGGCACATACGTAATTCTTGGAAGAAATGGTAGCCTACTAAGTTAGTGCATTTCTTCTAACACGAGCTCGTAGTGTAAGTCCCTTACGTTCGTCGCCTTATGGATTTTGCCTTCAATAAGCTTCTCGGGTTTTGTTTCTCACGATGAGCACATGATGAGCGGTACTACATTATCCCTCTTATTGATCATATACGAAATACACTATACGGACAACCACCTTAAGTCCGGGTATATACGTCCACGTATGTATGTTAGGTAGGTATGTACTATGTATGTACTATGAGACCGGGGATCTATGTGCTCACCAATCTGTTCGTTGAGACCCTGCGGGATTTATATGAAATGCTGTAAGATGAGCGCAGCGCAGGGTAACATAAACTTAATCAGCCTAGCGAATGAGAACGTGGCGATCCTAACGCTTCGCTTTTTCTCTCTGCAAGTGCAGTTCTATCAAGTGCAGTTCTATCAAGTGCAGTTCTATCAAGTTGCGGGGTTCTACCTACACTACTCTGGTTTTTGATCCCGTCGCACGGGGCAATGATGAAATAAAAGACAAATAGGACGAATAGGTATGTAGTAGGTATATCGCCAGATGATGTTAGCTATAGGTAGGTACTAATGTAACTACCTAGGTAATTAATGTATAGACACAGCTGGCTAGCTTAAACCCGCACTCGTGTGACTACGTTAGATGGAGATAATTCGCCAAATCCGGCAAAGCAAAGGAAAAGGAATGGAATCCCAAGACTATGGTAACTCGTCCCGTACATAGGTACGTTTTGTAGGTAGCGCAGAGGCGTAGAGGAACATGACGTATTGACTTTCCTGCTTATTAATAGAGCATTATTGGCAGGCATTCCCCAGACCCCAAATCTAACCAAATCTAATAAAAGCACGCTACTAGCGATAAGCATTAATATGTATTTTGTACTTGTAACTAAGCTAAGCTAAGCTGAACCGTCATCAGTATCAAATCATAGATAAGTACATATCTTTAATGCCCAATCCGCATACCTATCGATGTTTGCCATCCGCTAAAGATACATATCAAGAAATGATATCGGTAAAGTACGTCGTCAATGTGCAATGCAGATAGCTTATTACGCCCCCCCTCCTTGATTAAACATATCTCTAAGCCCTTCTTGGCATACGAAAACACCATCTTAACAGGAAATCCCGTATTACTATGATCGGAGATTCTGTTGAGATGCCCAGACGGTTGTGTTACGTGTCCCCGCGACAGGGCGAAATGAAGTAAGTGGCCTAGATTATGGTGCCAGAGACAACGCTATATCTTGCTATCTACCTAGGTATATATGTATTGTACTATGCAAGCACGGGGTAAAGAACGTGGACGCCCACCGCTCGTAGGCATGGCTGGCATGCCGATGGAACTACTGCAGCGGCGAGACAGGCTGGCGGCAGGAGGCTTTCTCTCGGCGGGGTGGATTCCGCGATACACCGCTCGAGGAGCAAATATGCCAAGTTGATACCAAGAATACCAAGAGCACACAAGACGGGTTTATGCAAGTCACACAAAACTTTGGTGTGTGTAGCTTGTCTCGATTTGTCTCTATTTGCTCTGATAATCTTGACCTCAGTATATGTAGGTAGAATAGAGGATTTAGGTATGATCAGACCTTATTATCCACCGACTGTCTTCCCCCGAGCGTGACATATCTACCTAAGTTATCCCATGTCGCTTGCAGTCGATACATAGGGGAGCTGGCAGGCATCTAGGCTTCGAGGTAGGTGAGACTTGGCGCGGTGACGTGCCGGGGCAAGCTGAAGTGCTGTTTCACAGATACTGAGCGCGGGTGATCGACAGGGCCTTGCTCTAGTTTCTACCAAAGAGAGTGCCGACACTAGAGCGCTGCTTGGCGAGCTTGGCTGCATGTTCTATCTGCGCTGAATCTACTTGGCAAATTTGGAAAAAAAAAATGTAGGTTTGCGCTATTTCCTGTTTATATATTGTTAAGGATACTAGGTTGCAGAAAAGTCCGATGTGTAATCTACAATAGCCATGGCGATGTGTGTGTGTGCCGCTGGTCCACGGATGACTGAAGACGGAGTTCAAAAGTTAATAGGGGCTTAGCTGTGATGATCAAGTATTCACTAAGCGACATAGATGATGGAACAGCACCGACGAGGGTTATATTTCTCGGTTTGAGTTGGTGTAAATAGACCTTGTAATTCATGGTGGGTGCTTAACAAACGCACTAATTTGACTCGACCCTTGACCTAGCGTTTATTGACTGGCAACCTCTTAACTGGAACTTAGTAATGCCACCGGGTTTAGAGATGGGTCGTCGACTTACGCGGAAATATCCAGATTTATTTAAGCCAAGCAGAAGTAAAGCATCTGCCCCACGGATGTTTCAACTTGCTCGCCCTGCATAGTCGAGGCCATCTCAATAGGTTCGTTCACCAACTCTCACGATCGCCTGACCGACACCATACATCTCGGCCATAGCTCTCCAATTTAGTGAAACCCAATCAGGACCGTTCCTCAGAATAGCTAGGCCTTGATCATCGATCGATTCGGCATCTGATTTAATATCCATTCTGATATCTGTCTTGATCGATGAACTTGTCTTCCGGTGAAACGGGCAGAAGACGGTGAGATGAACCTTCCAGGCTAATAACTCGACCTTTTCCAAATAAGGGTCGGCTAGAAGTCTGAGCAATGCTTGGAAAGGGGGCCGCTGTACCATATCGGGGTCAGGCATTCTATTTGCCCCACGCCAACTTGGTGGTCCCATACGTAGCTTAAGCTCTCGCAAGCTTCCACTAAGAACCATATCAGAGAGAGCGGGTCCTAGGACACGCTCAAACTCTCCGCCTACCCTTGTAAGGTGAAGGGTCAAGTTACGCACTCGTCTCCGGGCATCCTGTCCCTCTTCGCTGAGAAATCCTCCCCGGCTAGTGAGATGTACGGGTAGCCGGTGACTCTGCGCGTTCAAGGTGAAGCGGTTTTGAGAGTAGAAGATGGCAGATGCCTCTTGGTACATCTGCATATTGACGAGGAATACGTCTAGGAAATATGCAGAACCCGAGACTGATGTCGACGGGGCGAAGAGAGTTGTGTTATGAAGTATAATGGGGAAGTCTGAAACGAGGAGATGAGTGAGAATGGCATTTCTCAACTCAGGTGGGAGGTCGAGGAAGCGAAAGGTCTTGCTCGCCGCCGCCATCGCTTTGGTCAGTCCTGAAGCTGAGTCTTATATAGATGATGTTGACGTTGGTATTCATCAAGCAAGGTGGATCTTTCCAAAGAATCACCGCGTATCTGTTTAACTCTTGTTAGAGTGTTAAATATTCGATATTAATAGCGAGATCCATTCGTTATTTCGTTGTTAAATGTTTAAGACTATTGTGATGGTCGATCGTTAGATGATTCGAAGGTCTACTGCTTCGTGACCCTCGGTAATTCATCGAGTGGGAAGATGCCACAGGAACGAATAGACGTTACCAAGACAAAGGAATGCTATCTTGAACTAGCTTCCAATTTGTGGTATTAAATATTCAAAATTAAAATATAAAATATTCAAGACGGGTTGGGCATAAGTCTTTGTAATATTGCTAACAATAGGTATGAATTTTAAAGTAAATCAAGTATGAGGTTCACCAAATACCGTAACCGGCCCTGGAAACATGACGATGTTACAGTTGCATCATTCCTCTGCCCACTGAGTACGCGGTTAGTGGTTAATATGTTGATAGGTTAGTAATTATAGCATATCTGGGGTTATTCAAGATACGCGTCCATCAAATAAAGGATATAGGTTTATGGATATATTCATATATCTCATAATGTACTATCTTATCTAGATCCTGGCTAGTCTAGTAGCTGCATGCAAGTCGCACCGTGATAGCTTAGACCTTGTAGCGCGCTTGAGCTTCAACTTTCCCATCTACCATTTCTATCATCACTGTTTTTATAACGCTTGCGCCTTGCCAACGCTACTCCCCTTAGCATCGCGTCTGAAATGAGGGAAAAGGGTCGAGGATGCAGTGCTATACGGAGCTGACGCCGCCTACGGCTGTCACACATTCCTTATATCTCCCATTTATCACGGCGCAGAGCAATAATCTTGTTGTCGCAAGAGCATCTCTTCTTCAGATCTTCACCACCAAATCAGTATCTGCCGAACTCGACAAGGCACAGAACGCCCAATTGCAATCTTCTAGATTAGCTGACCACTACGATTCCCGAAGTAATGACGACGACGGCCTCGAAGCCTCCTTTCTTGGCGGCGATTCCGTCCTGGTCAGGTCTGACCGTTCGAACTATACGAAATTGGTGCTCGTTGCCGAGTTCCCGCTGGCTGGAACTATCACTGGACTTGCGCGCATAAAGACCGATACAACTGCGTCGGGCGGGGAAGCCCTCTTGTTGGCATTTAAGGATGCGAAGCTTAGCATGGTCGAGTGGGATCCGGAGAAGAATTCGATAAATACCACCTCGATACACTACTATGAACAAGAGGATCTTCAAGGAAGTCCATGGGCTGCACCTCTGAGCCACTATGTCAATTTTCTAGCAGCAGACCCGGGTAGCCGGTGTGCTGCTCTGAAGTTTGGGGCGCGGAGCCTTGCTATCATCCAGTTCAAAGTTCAAGAAGAAGATATAGATATGGAGGACTGGGACGAAGATTTGGATGGGCCGCGCCCAGTAAAGGAGCTTTCTACTACGCTCCTAAATGGAATTAGCAGCAATGAAGAGACACCATATTCCACCTCATTTGTCCTTCGACTGCCAAATCTTGATCCTAGCCTTATCCACCCTGTGCATCTTGCCTTTCTTCACGAGTATAGAGAACCGACTTTTGGCATATTATCCTCGACTTCGTCCCCATCTTCAGTCCTCGGTCGAAAAGACCAGCTATCGTACATGGTGTTTACCTTGGATATCCAGCAAAAGGCTTCCACGACCATCCTGTCAGTGACAGGCCTTCCACAAGATTTATTTCGGGTAATCGCACTCCCTGTGCCGGTCGGTGGTGCCCTTCTAGTCGGTACGAACGAGCTTATACATATCGATCAATCTGGAAAGTCACATGGCGTGGGCGTCAACCCATTCGCAAAGCACACTACCTCTTTCAGTTTGGTCGACCAAACCGAGCTTGGGCTAAAGTTAGAGGGCTGTGAAATTGAGGCTTTATCTGCTGAAAATGGGGAATTTTTGATGGTCCTTAGTGACGGTCGTATGGCGGTTATCACGTTTAGAGTCGACGGTAGAATCGTATCGGGACTAAGCCTTCGATTAATCGTTCCAGAGGCCGGTGGCGCTATCATACCAACTGGTGTTACGACCTTGAGCAAACTAAACAAGTCCTGTCTATTTGCAGGTAGCGATGGTGCTGACTCGTTAGTTATCGGCTGGACACGTAAACTGGCACAGGCTGGAAGGAAAAAGTCTCGTCTACACGACCTTTCTCTAGACCTTGACTTAGATGACGAAGACATGGAGGATCTAGAAGATGACGATGATTTGTATGGCGACGACTCCGCGCCGGCTAGACAATCATCGAGTTCTGCTGGTACGCCAGGCGGCAAGTCTGGCGAGCTCGTCTTTCGTATACACGATCGGCTTGTCAGCATCGCGCCTATCAGGGATTTCACACTCGGACAGGCGGTATTATCTAATAAAGAAGAGCAGAATAATCAGAATGGTGTTACCAGCGACCTCAGCTTTGTCGGCGTCTGTGGTCGAGGCAGTGCCGGCTCGGTTGCTATAATCAATAGAGAAATACAACCGAAAGTCATTGGACGTTTTGAGTTCCCAGAAGCAAGGGGCTTCTGGACTATGGCCGCGCAAAAACCAATACCAAAGTCGTTACAGGGTGACAGGGGAGCTACGTCTATAAGTGCTGAATATGAGACTTCTGTCCAGTATGACCGTTTCATGATTGTGCCCAAGGTGGATTTGGATGGATACGAGACCTCGGATGTGTATGTTTTGACGGGTGCTGGATTTGAAGCGTTAACCGGAACGGAGTTTGATCCAGCTGCTGGCTTTACTATTGAAGCCGGTACTATGGGTAACCATATGAGAATTATACAAGTTCTTAAGACTGCCGTCCACTGCTACGATGGAGGTATGAGTAACTCCTGGTCTCCTGTCTCACATTGAACAATTACTAATATAGAGACAGACTTTGGGCTTACTCAAATCCTGCCAATGCTCGACGAAGAGACAGGTGCAGAACCCAGGGTCGATTGTGCTAGCATAGCCGATCCTTTTATATTCCTAGTTCGAGATGATGCAAGCGTATTCATTGCGAAGATAGATAAGAACCTGGAACTCGAAGAACTTGAAAAGGAAGACACAGCCCTTAACTCGACTAAATGGGCGACCGGTTGTTTATACGAAGATAGATCCGGCGTATTTTCCGGAACCCAGACGGATAAGGGCGCAAAGTCTGATGAAAATATAGTAATGTTCTTACTCAGCAAAGCTGGTGCCCTACATGTATGTGCCGTGTCAATATTTCCGATTTTGTTGCTAATATCTCTAGGCGTATGCACTGCCCGATCTCTCCAAGCCTATATATGTTGCAGAAGGCTTGCCATTTGTACCGCCACTCCTTTCGGCAAACTATGCAGCCAGACGAGGAACTGCTAAGGAAATCATCAAGGAGATATTGGTTGCTGACCTTGGAGACATGACTTCCTCGTGCCCGTACTTGATTGTGAGTTTGCACAATTTCCCAATGCATACATAGTCTACCATTACTTATCATGTCTAGGTTCGCCACGAGAATGATGACGTGACGATATATCAACCCTTCCGTACACCTTCGGCTACTACGCAGGACCTTTCTACGACGCTTCACTTTCAAAAATTACCTAACCCCGTCCTAGCAGAAGACCCAGTTGTGACAGCAGACGATGATGACGACGAAATAAGAAAGGCTCCTCCGATGAGACGATGTGACAATATTGCCGGATATAAAACCGTTTTCCTCCCAGGCAGCTCTCCGAGTTTTATTCTTAGATCATCAAAGACTTTGCCTAAGGTCCTGAGATTACGAGGCGATGGAGTTCGAGGAATGAGCCCGTTCCATACCGAGGGCTGCGAGAGAGGCTTCATCTATGCAGACTCGAAGGGCATTGCGCGTGTTTCTCAGATCCCGGTTCGCAACAGCACTTATGCCGAGATAGGCTTGGCTCTCAAGAAAGTGCCTTTAGAAACCGATATGCACTCCATTTCCTATCACCCCCCTTCAGGCACCTTCGTTGTTGGTTGCGATACCTTAGAACCATTCGAACTACCAAAAGAAGATGACTACCACAAAGAATGGCAGCATGAGAAAGACCTCGCTTTTAAGCCTATGATTGAACGGGGTCAGGTCAAATTAATAAATCCTAGCAGCTGGACCGTTATTGACACTATCGAGATGGAGCCATGCGAGACAGTAATGTGTATCGAAACGCTCAATTTAGAAGTGTCCGAGTCTACCAATGAGCGAAAGCACCTCATTGCCATTGGCACGGCCGTATCCCGCGGTGAGGATCTTCCCATCAGGGGCAGAGTTCTCGTGTATGATGTAGTGACGGTCATTCCGGAGCCAGGAAAGCCGGAAACAAACAAGAAATTAAAATTTGTAGCAAAGGAAGATATCCCTCGCGGCGCGGTCACAGCCATCTCTGAGATAGGAACTCAAGGTCTAATGCTGGTTGCCCAAGGACAGAAGTGTATGGTGCGCGGTCTAAAGGAGGACGGCACCCTTCTGCCCGTTGCATTCATGGACATGAGCTGCTACGTTACCGCTGTTCGCGAACTTAAAGGAACCGGTCTCTGCCTTATGGCCGACGCGGTCAAGGGAGTTTGGTTCACGGGCTATACGGAAGAGCCTTATAGGATGGTGCTCTTTGGGAAGAGTTCTACGAGGCTGGAAGTGTTAACGGTAGACTTCTTACCAGATGGGGAGGAACTTCTCATAGTGGCCTGTGATTCTGATGGCGGCATTCATATTCTCCAATTTGATCCTGATCGTAGGTCTTCCCCTTATATCCCTTTGACCATGCCATAGACCAGAGCTAACAACATAACCAGATCCCAAATCCCTACAAGGCCACTTGCTCCTCCACCGTACTACATTCTCCGCCGGTGCGCACCCTCCTACGCGCAGCATGTTACTCCCGCGCACACTCCCGTCAGATTCGGACTATCTCTCTCAACACGTCAATGGCGCCCCGGCCGATGACGACCCTTCTTCTTCCCCGGCACCACCCTCTATCCTCCTCCTCGCCTCCCCCACCGGCGCCTTAGCAACCCTGGCGCCCCTCTCCGAGCCCCAGTACCGCCGCCTGTCGTTACTAACCGGCCAGGTCCTCTCCTCCCTACCGCACTACGCCGGCCTCAACCCAAAGGACTACCGCGCTCCCACTTCCACAGGCGTAGTGGGTCGTCTACCACCCGGCGTTGACGCGGGTATGGGCCGCAGCGTCGTAGATGGCGCCCTGCTCACACGCTGGAACGAACTCCCCGCCGGTCGTCGCGCCGAGATCGCGGGACGTGTTGGATTCGCAGGCGTTGATGAGGCGAGAGATGTGTTGAGGGAAGTATTGGGCGCGAGTGGATTGGGATATCTCTGAGTGCTTGGACTATTGACGATGTAATAATACTACAGACCTATTCGCCTTACCATTAGATGGACTTGTTCGTGGAAGTTGTGGGCGGTGTTGTAGTTGTCTATCAGGTAGCATGTCAAGTTGGCTTAGAATCAATCAGCTTTGCATTTTTTTTTTGGTATGAATTGATTCCCTTTGACGTAGGGCTAAACTAAAGTATAAGACTTGAGTTGAGTGATTTAGTAGTTGTCTGTGAGGTGTTCCCCTTCACGTTTGCATTAGAAATAGGTAGCATTTGAATTGCCCCCCCCTGAAAAGTTCGCACAATTCAAACGTCCTTCCCCATTGAACTCATTCTGCTTACCTACTTGGTTCTTGTCCTAACCTGGGTGCATATCTGCCAAATCGTAATCATTCCGCACTTTGTTCCGGCTTGTTATGCCTAAGAAAAAACCAAACGAGCCAAGCCAAAATTATAGTCCGTCGTTCATATTCCCTAAGGCCCAGATGCCAGTACCAGTGAAATCCAGACGCAACGTTTCCGTAGTTCCCCCTTAAAACAACCCGAAATGCCGCAGTGGCAAATTCACTAACCACCGCCAGTTAGTTACTCCTCCGAGCCTTGTCCCTGCTTGTGTCTTCACGTTGTTCATGATGCACGCAGATGCCGACGAGTGCTGGTAAATAAACACCTTGCTTCCTTCCTTCCTTCCTATCCAGCCCCTCCTCGCAGCGCATTAGAGCCGCAGATTCAACCCCAAGATGTTAGTTACGATTGCGTAGCTTTCCCTATCCCCTTTCCCTTCCATCCCCATCCATGTCTTGCGCATATGTAAGATGCAGAACTGGACTCTTCCATATGGGGAAGGGGAAGTTCTGTTCCTAATGGATAAACCAAACGCAAGAGAAGATCATTCCCGGCGAAGTGAGTGCCAATCCTATATACTAACGCCTCGAGAAATCAAATCAAATCAAACCAAATCAACGACATAAGAAATCCTTCCGATGGTAGGTCGACCTGTGAATATTGGTGCAACTCATGTCGGCAATGACGGCCCTGGACCAAATGATCAAACTAGGATAGAGTGGGCACTTAGATGTCGTCGTGCTTGCGTCGAATGCTGCCAATACGGCGCTTAATGCCGTCGCTGAGTCGCTTCCCTTTGGAACTACCAGACGGTCCTGCCGATTGCAGACTGGCACTCCGTGGCCGAACAACAGTGACGTCACCGCCCTTGCCGGCAGTTGCAGTGCTGCGGCCCTTGGGCTGCATCTCGAAGGCGCCAGGCTGACCGAGCGATTTGCGTTGTAGATGCTTCTTGCGCTTGAGGTCTTCCTCGATGGTGTATGCGGGTTCCCCCTTGCCCTTTAGGTCGTTGGGGTGGTACTTCTATTGGCATATTGTTAGCAGGGCTGGCTGGTTTTGTCTGAGGAGTGTCTATGAAGAGGAGGGACTTACGATGTGATCCCATCGCTTGTATGGGCCACCTGGAGCGTCTTCCTCGCGCATGAGATCGGTGCCCTCTTCGTATTGCATGACGCGACCGCTGTAGTCTCGCTCACCGGGCGGGATTGTCGCTGTGCCCTGTAGGGGGACATGGCGTTCTAGAGAATCGACGAGGTTCTCACGGGGGGTGGCCTTGAGAGCTTCCATGTTTCCATATTTGACAGCTTCCACGGGAGCATATCGCTTATCGCGGTTTCGGGCGGCAAGCGTGGCGTCGTAAGGACCGTCATGGTGGTAGATTCCGCCGAATCCAGTAGTGTCAAGAGCATCGACAGTGTCTGCACCGGTGCGGTTCTTCTTGCGAAGATGAGGGGCACGGTCGGCGGCCTTTGTGGCTCGCTTGATTGCCTCGAGAGGTCGCTCAGACATCTTCTTCAAATAAGCACGAGTGCGGGAGAAGGCGGTTCGGACACGAAGCTTGAACTTTTTGATAGTGAAGCGTTGCAGCTTAGGCTTAAGCTTGGGGCTTGGAGTCTCTGTCTCTGAACTAAGGTTGTTCGAGGTTGAAGAGGAGTACTTAGGATCTGTGGATGCACTGCCTTTCTTAGTAGATTTAACAGTATTCTTTCGTGAAAGTTGAGTCTTCTTTGAGGTATCTTTGGTAGTAGAAGACTGAGTAGATTGTTTGGGTGCAACTCTTGGTGCGGAAGCAAATTGCTGATAGGGTTCGCTTCCAAATTGCAAACCAAAAACCTCGTAACTAGGCTGATATAAATTGGAAGGATTAGTAAATGGCTCTTATCTCAAGTCAGAGTCCGGATCCTGCAACACGCGCGTTCAAGACATGACTATGATGTAACCGGAGAAAGCCGAACAGGTACATCCAACCTTCCAAAGTACACCCTGAGCTTGTCTCCCGCTCTTGCATGGAAGCATATCCCTGGTCGACCCACTTGTTGATGCTAGCGTAATATATGACGTATGCGACAGGGGTAGCTCAGGGTGACATCGCAAATGGTTGGTGATCACGATCAGCAAGAACGACGACTTGCTGTTGAAGTTGTACAATAACTTCAGTGTAAATACTCATATCAATATGTCACTCCCCAGCAGTAAATATCACGGACAAATAATATATCAACGTGGTATAGGTAGCGCATGTTTGAGACAATTCACATGGGTTATTGTTTGGTTCACAAGATCGCGCGACACAGTATAGCGGACACAATATAGCAGACAGAGTATGGCAGACAAAGCATCGCATCACATCATATACACGAAGAATCAAGTGTATTCTTATATAGTAGAGATTCTGTGTGTGTGTGGGGGGGGGGGGGGGGGGATACACTTATTTATACTTACCCACGAAGCATGATCATCCATGGCGCCGGCTGATATAGAAAGATATATCTGGAGAGAATGTTGTTGATAGGAGTGAATAAATGATCCTGATGTTGTCAAGACAAGGGGAGAGTGTTGAGTATAGTAGAATCGCCGACCGGGAAAATGAATGAAGTGTGATGTTTCCGGGAAAAGGTAAATTGATTGTGGGACGGCGAAAGAAATTTGGATGTTGTGGGATCTAGGGTCGAGAGTTGGAAGGTTGGAAGGGAGTGACAGAAGGCAGGCGCCGATATGAATGATAAGCAAGAGCGAAGTAGGGGCGCTAGGCATATCGTTGCAATTGCTGTAACTGAAATTAACACTTGCTACCTGCTGAACTTTCTTAGGGCAATTAGGGCTATGATGGATTACCTCATTTCTTCAAAGACGCTATTACGAAAGAAGTAACCTGCAAATCCTTAATTCTTGATTACGTCTAGGAATAATACTAAAAGACTAAAGCATTGAGATTTCCCCTCTTATTGTAACCCTTTAGTTAAGACATTATGACCTACCTATGTATATCTCTTAGATAAATTGGGACATAGTTTCCCAAATCATATGTAGCTGTACTCTATATATTCATTGGGCCTTCTGATATTGTTTCTGCCAATATGAGTGTTGTGTTCAACTTTAAGTCCTTTTTACTTGGCAGGATAAGCAAAAACTGACATTACTCTAAGTCAAACCACCCTTACTGGGGCCACCCTAGTGGGGGCCACCCATTTCCCATACAAAATCAACAACTTCGCATGTCTATAATTAATTCAAAAG
>NW_026054618.1:0-27046 GCF_022478715.1 Daldinia decipiens
GTTCCCACGATTTTACCTCAATCAATCAGATCATCAGAAATATGATGAATTAGACCTCATATAACGCCTATTCAGTACGTATTAGTTGTGTGACACATGATGAGCCCTACTCGACAATTCAACCACATAATAACTACTACAGAGACATTCAAAATAAATAAGCTTTAAGTCTTCTTATTTAAGAAGCTAGTTTAGGTAGTTATTTACTTTTATACAATAGGCCAACCGCTAGAAAAGTCGATAGTGTTCCATCCAAACTGCTTCTGGCCATCCGCAAAGCCAATCTTGGTATCAACGTAGTGGTAATAAAGGATCTGTAGTGCGAGATGTCGTTAGTCACACGTGCCAAATAGTCCTCAGGGACATAATACTTACTGGTCCATGTACAGGATCATCGTAAACTCCTTGTCCTCCAGGCCCATAAACATCTCCATGGGATTCCAGGACCACGGTTCCACCGCTGTTAGTGCAGGCTTTGCCACTCGCATCCATGAACCCACCAGTTGCAGAGATCGACCGGCAGACTAGAATCTTATATTCTTCACCGGCAGCTGGCCGGCTTGTATCATAACCACAACATTTGCCCTTGCTGAAGAAGAGATAATAGTAGTTTCCGTGTTTAAATACGAAGGCGCCCTCTTCGTCGGTCTTAACAGGGTCAAAAGCAACTTGAGATGCACTGGCACCACTCGCCACAGCCTTGGGCGGATTCTTCATGGTTACTTGGTGAATGTCTTTCCAGAAGCTGCCAAAAGTGATGAGGTAATCTCCGTTAACATTGATGAGGTTAGGGTCGATTGCGTTATACGGCTTCCCGGATGACGAGCGAATCCCTGTTGATCCTAAATCTTTCCATGTGCCCACGTCCATGGTAGACGAAGTGGCAACACCAATGGCGGAGTCCTGCACGCCAAATTTACTAACTGCGTAGTACAAGTAATAAGTGTTGCCAATTAAAGCAACATCAGGAGCCTATTTTAAGAATAATGTTTAGTTGGTGTTTTCTTTTTTTGTATGAATAAAAAAAATACTTAAACATATGTAAGGAAGACATTTGACTGTTCCATACTTACCCATAAGTCCTGGTTCCCTTCAAGATCGATTGACGACCCCGACGGAAGCGCTGCACCCTTATACGTCCATGGTCCTGTAATATCTGGTGCGGTATGAACCGCTATCTTGCCTCCTGTAGAGAAGCGAAAGTATATGCCATCAGATCGTCGAATGACAGACGGATCGTGCGTATTAACGCAGGTACCCGAGCATGCTCCAGGATTAGCATATCCAGACACGGTGCTTAAAAAGAGCACAAGCGCCCATATAGTATTATAAAGCATCATGGTCATTTCGAGCGGCATATAATATCGAATTCCGAAAGGGGAAGTTCTTAGATTAATCAGATTTTCAGTTCGTTCGAAGCTTATTACCAGTAATAAAGGTGAATTTGGAGACAACTTTGTCGGGTTGAGCAGGCGATATCTTCGTATTGTTGTTTATCGAAGAGTCTTAAACTACTGTTGGTGGTATCTCATTGGAGGAATCACTACGCAGGTTTATCCGTGAAGGGTGGGGTATATAGGTACCTACTTATACCAAATGTGACACGCACCATGGTGACAGTTGAAAGTTATAAGCGCGCCGATGATATAAAATGGTATGGTATCCGCACTATATTCAAATGGGAAGGTTCGTAGCACATAATTTTCTGTTTCATCTCGTCGGTCTTAATTGTCTATTGCACGTTAATAATTTACCTAACATATAACTACCTAACCTAACTCATTTTCTTTAGTCCCGATAAAGCAACCCCAAATTTTATACTTTCTAGGTTAGTCTGTTCAAACGTCACGATAACCAATAGTATACAGTATTATTATTTACACCACCATCAATTGTAACCAGCTGCTGTCTCATATATCTCGAAGCATGGCCTAGATAGGAAATATGCATTATCTTCCATTCTGTCAGGTAAGGTACCTATGTGTGTCTTCTTTAGTTGAATTATTTTGTTGTTCTCATATATCATAATTATAATGATGTAACCTAGCCATTCAAATATTGCAAGGTATCTAATACTTGTATATGAGGAGTTAGTATGAAACTACCCTGGTTGCATGACTATACTAGCCACTGTCAAATATCTCTTAGTCCGTAGTAGCACTAAAACGATCAATTATCATCCAGGTCTCCTACTTCACCACAGATTACCAGTAGTAAGCGATTGCCATATGAAGAAACATGCTTTGCTTGTCGAAGAGGCTTTTGGACTCAGTACCTGAAGCAATAGGTAAGCCAATGTCTTTAACCTACTTCATAGACATATTCAAGCAAATTACTGGAAACCTTCGCTTGGTAATACCTAGCAAATTCAATAAGTCACTTGAACCTAACTGATCTAGCTTGGATAAATTGTAAATATTTTATCTATGTAGCAATTGCATAAACTGGAGGTATTTTTGATGTAGTATGATTGGTGGCTAATATGACTAGAGTTGCGGCTTTATAAGGGCTGCCAGGTCTGTTCAAGGATATAGCCAAGTAAGCTTTAAAAGTCGATATCTGACCTGGTTTGTAGGCAGTCAAGCCGGTACTTTTGGAAGACGATATCCACAATAAGTATCTCATCGTGCGAGTAGATAATACCGGCCTATGGCGGGTAGTTACCCTAAGATGAATTATTTGGCATCGATGCCTAGAGGAGCATAGCTACACCGCCAGGTATCTACCTCCTACATTTAGGCTAGTGTATAAGAATCGTCAAGCTTCATACTTATTTCAGCATGATGCCACTTTAATCAAAGTTGGCAAGTTAAAGAAATAGTACTTAAGCTAGCCAATAGTGAGATCATTTGACTTTAAAGGGGACTTCTGTTCAATGGACTAATGCGTGAGATAGAGCGATAAATGCTTATACGATTTACGGAACAGAATGGGAAACATTCGATACTAGAGACAGAAAGGGTCGAATGGTGTCAGGCTATAGGAGGAAGCTGACGAGGCTAAACAAGCTGTCATACAGGTGGTTTAATTGCACGAGGGAATAATAGGAAAAAGAATGAAAATAAAGCAGCTACCAACCAAATATTATTTAAAGATCTTGATTTATTTCGCGGTGGGACTTATTTGCTGCGCCACGAGGTAACGAATGATATGTTATGAAGGTGGTGAAACATTAGTATATTAATAATTGCGCTGAGCCTCTAGAGTTTCTTTATCCTGTCATTAAGGAAACGTTCCACGTGGGACGACAGCAGCTTCCGTTCCCTGCTTCGCTTCGGCTTACTACTTGGACAGGGGGTTTCATGCTCTAAATATAGGATCGATTTAGGGCTGCAGGATTCTTGAGTCCTTCCTATTAGGTGAGGCTTGATGCAACAAATATTAACTAAAGGAATGAATCTCTAAAAACTAATTAATTTGCGTATCGTGAAACAGAAACCTAGAAGCGGCACAAGGAGCAGTTTATTATGAGAAGGATAACCAGATGCCTTATTTATTACGATGCCGATCTTCTCTGTAGTTTACGCCTCGACTTCGCGACTCCAGGACTTACTACATCTTTAGCTAATTGATTATGAATTACAAGAATTAAATTCTCCGTATCTCCTTAATATCTATATCCAAGCCTACATTTCAATCCTGATGAGCATGTTCAACTGGCGAGTAGTCTTGCTTATAGCGTCGTTTGGAGGATGGGGTGTTATGGGACAATCGGGGACCTCTTCTACCACAACAGACCGCCCTTCGCCTATTACATCTCGAGCCTCGGCTATTACAAAAGACCCCTTTGTAGGGTTCGTCGTTGCGTTAGCTACAAGTAGGTCAATTCTTTATAACCTCTTCGAAGAACGAAGCCCGAGCGTGTATAACTAACATAAGCTAATAGCCAAACCGATATATTGTCCTGATGGCGACGTATTCACCACATCGGCCAGATTCGCAGCATGCTGCGCTTCGACGGCATCCTCTTGTGCTTTTGCTACGGGCTGCGAAGACAATGCGATGGCATTTTCGAAAGGCGCAACGTCTAATTGGTAAGAAGACTCTGCGTCTCATTATACTTGGTGGATGTTAGCTCAACTAATGGTTCAAAAGCGGTCCAATGCGATGCCAAACACGGCAAATATTTTCAACATACGGAATAGGGGATCCGGTTCTCATGCCCCTCTGTGCTAGCTCGGGCGAAATAGAACTGTTATATCGGACAGTACCGACGACTTCAAGTTTAGCCCTGCCTCTTACAGCTGTTGACACCACCGGCGCGTTATCAACACACCCGCCAATGATGGTCACGATTATGGACGCTAATGGCTACCCAGAGCCAGCAGCAACTGCCGTACAAGCTAATCAGGGCACTCGTGCGACAACTGACTCCCTATCACCTAACTTAGTTGGTATAATTGTCGGCTCTACGTTTGGGTCTGCTGCGATTGTGGCATTAGCGGTGGTTGCATTCTTGTATAGGCGAGGGCAAGACAGGGAAAAGCGAGCGACCAAAAATCGCGAGCGAAATTGGAAAATACGACCGGAGACACCGGAGTCATGTGATGGGGAATCTCATGTCTCCGTAGCGGGTTCAAAACGGAGATATTCAGACCCTTACAGGAGCAGACCGATCGAATTATCGCCTATGCCTAGGACATGGCGATGACACTTCACAAATCCATTTTCGCAACTTCTTAAAATACATATTGCAACCTGCATTTATTATGTATAACGTATAATATCCATGTATTATAAAGCATGCCTCGGCGTTTGGGAGGTTGTTAGGTTGGGTAGCATTCAGGCACGGGTAACAAAAAAAATCAAGATTCCTTGTTTACCCAAGCCTCTCCATGATGTAGCAGTGATAGTTTATGATTGGCAGTATCACGTGGTTCATTTGGAGTACATACCAAAAATGGAGGACGACATCATTTCAATCCTTTTTATGAGATGTTCTTTTACAAGATGGAACATATCCTCTCAACTAAACAGCCAGTTGAACCACTTGGCGAAAGAGTTCCTATGGTTGTTAAGCAAGATATCTAACATATATAGGGGGGGGGAACTTACCTGGGCGGTGCCGGGACGAACTTGTTAGTGTAGTCTTCGACCGCAGCCACGTCTCTGAGCAAGTCCACTTCATATGGCCTACAATGCCGGGTCTTATGAACTAGCTTCCAGCCAATGAAGAGTATTGGACATATGGCAACCATAACGTAGCTAATTCAACCGTTAGCTATGATCTATTGGGTATCTAGAACATATCACTCACGCGAATAGAAAATTCGGAACATCCCATTTGCCCGGTAGGAAAACCGTGTAGCCTCCTACAAAGGTCATGACGAAGGTTGCGAACAAAGCATAATAGGCTGCATAAGGTTGTAAGAACCCCTTGTAAGGTAAGGAGTCGCGACTGATGCCCTGCGCCTCCAAGGCACGATGGAAGCAGATGTAAGTAACACACATGACACTGAAATTGATGAGTTGGGATGCCGTTACCAGGCTAACAAACCAGTTAAGCACCACTGCAGCATTCTCGCTTACTTGGAGGAAGGCCAGCAACGCGATCAACAATACCAACGTCACGCAGTAGACGGGGACGCCTGTTTTCGTACACTTGGTGAAGAGCTTGGGTGCCTTGCCCTCGAGGGCGAGTCCGTAGAGGGACCTCGATGCGCAATATACATAACTATTGCCAGCAGAGAAGGCAGCAGTCAATACCATGGCGTTGACTATGTGTGGGAGGATTGGGATATTTAATCGATCCATCGCAACAACATACGGTGAAGCTGCCGCTCCAGGCGCAGAATCAGCGAATGCCCGGGCCATTTCAGCATCGTTGTATGGAACTAGAATTCCCACACATAGAGACCCAAGCATGAAGAACGTGGTCAACCGATAGAACACAGCATTAAAGGCTTTAGGCATTACCACGCGAGGATTTTCGGCTTCGCCAGCGGCCATAGAGACGTAATCCGGACCAGCAATAGTAAAAGCCGCCCGGATCAAGCATTGCATGAAACCCTGAAAACGGCCAAGGGAGCCAGTCGTGTAATATTCAGCGAACGATCCAGGTTCGTACCAATACCGAAAGCCGAATCGATCGTGCAGCGGATTCCCACCCACCATAACAACGAACGTAAATATGATCAATCCGACGATAAGTAACACCTTACCGAGAGCGGCCCAGAATTCCGTTTCACCGTACCATTCAACAGCCAGAAGGTTGATTAGCGCATAAAGCACAAGGACGATTGCAATAATGGCACCTGCTGGCACGATATCACTCCAGAAGTGAATGACAACATTGCATGCCGTCACTTCGAAAGGCACAAGCATAGCCTCAAAGATGAAAAAATTCCAGCCGGCAGCAAAACCGAAGGCTTCGTCGACGTAACGACCGGCGAAACGGATGAACGGTGAGGAGATGGGTAGATATGACACCATCTCTGCCATACACATGGTCACGGCGAGAATGACAGTACACCAGAGTGAGAACGCAATGAACAGACTTCCCGGGCCGCCGTCGAGTAGGGCGGCACCGATCTGAACATAGAGGGCCGTGCCAATCGTGCCGCCGATGCCGATCAGCTGGATATGGCGAGCCTTGAGTTTGCGGTGCGTGCCGTCCGTCTCACCAACTATCGCAAGAGATTCGATCCGGCTGTCTTGCCGACCGAGGGCGATCTTCTCCGTATCAGAGAGGCCATTTCCAACCGTATACACAGGGGCCGAGGCGGTGGAATATTCGACACCCGAAGATGCCATGGTGAGGAGTTACTCCTCTATCTGGAGCGAGTATGAATACTTCAGTGAGCAAAGAACCATATGCTAGAGATAGTATTAAGGCGACTGAAAAAATTCCTTTGAGAAGAAGAGAAAAGAACTCTTCCACGAAGTCCATAGGCGACGGCTTGTTAAAAAGCAGTCTTCTTGCGATAGCAAGGCGATCCCTAGCCAGGCTATGTGATTAAGGTCTAATCAGCTAGTCACAAAAATGGTAATTCAAGAAAACGCCAAAAACGCCGGAATGACGAAGCAGGATTACCTACGCGGCCTTTTAACAGGTACGGTGAGAAAGATAACATGCGCCAAGCCGAATCCGGCGGCTTGGTTCTAGGCTCTACCTAGGAGGACTGGTGACGCAGGGCGTAACAGGGATTCAACTGGAAATGTGACTGGGCCGTCACCAGTGATCAGCGATCAGCGATCGGCTAAGCGTAGGGATATCGACAAGATATGCATACGAGAAATCAGTGACTTGAGCGGAGCGGGAGCTAACCCCGGGCGAACCAGGTACCCGATAAGGCTCGTTGCGATTCATCGACGGCGATGCAGGCGGCCGACGGGAGACAGAGAATCTGACATCAGCCCTTTCTATCAACCACCAGTAAGATGAGGTTGCGGCGTTGCCAACAGCCGATACGTGGGGGGATTAGTATTAGCATTATCCTTGATTTTTGGAACGAGACCGTTGGTTCTAGAAACTTGTGACCGCATGCCAATGCTGTGACAAGTCTACTATCAGAGCCTAGCAAATAGAACAGCGAGCCAAGGTTTTTGATTAGAATATAACTTGTATCCCGCTGCCGCTTGCAAAATGGCGGCGTTCTTCGGTGAAAGTTATATACGCCACTACAGCTGTTGTCCACTGAGGCTCGGTCAACCCATAAAACCTAGCTCTACGCCATACCTACGTATGTGTTCTACATGTTTTGCGTTTCCGTTTTGTCGTTTTGTGTTTCCGAGTCTCATATCTTTTTCATGCAGTGTAGTGTGCGCATTGATACCGAAGCACTGACCGAGAACTTAGAGTTGATGCAGTTGGTTTGGAATTTCTAACCGAGGTACCCCGAAACGAACGTTCCCGATCCAACAACATCCAACTTTCCACATGATTTGTGTTGTGGGCAAGCTAAGCCACTAGGAAAAGCGATCGAATTACACTAACTAACCTAGAGAGTTCTAACTGCAACCTCATCAAGATGGTAAGTTGACGGAATAGCCGTCTAATAAATTCCAATCTAGGCGCCTTAGGCGTGGGGAATCCTGGTTTTAGTCTCTCTTGTCTTCCGTAGGCGGTTAGTTTGTGGACAGGTCACCAAAACGACTTCTTCAAAACTAATGTAAGGAAGCTTCATCCTTAACCGGGGCTACCCAGGTAGGGATCCCTTACCAGGACTTCACGTTTGCCGCAGTTGTCGCGAGTTTGCTCTAGTGTACAAAGCAAACTCGGGATAGTAGGATTCCAATCTTTCAACTCGTCCGAGAGTCGTCCGAGAGAAAAACCGATTCTCGCCTACCACGAAGAGTACTTAAAACAGCAGTGAAAACCGCTGTCGCGAAGTCCTCAGAGTGGAACAAAATACCTAGCTCTTGGCTTGTGAACCAACTCGCGCGATCCATCTGCAAATCGCCTTGTTAGTGTATCTCTATGGTAGATTACGCAAGCCACAAAATGGTGCAAATCTCAACGTTTCTCGAGGCCAACAAGTTCAGATTCTGGGGTTTGCTTACGTTTCCAGACCCAAGTATAACATATTGAGCGTCTATTATAGTTAGTTTAAGATGCGACTGCACTGGCTCTTCGGCTGTTTCGTCTGTTTCGTTTTTAGAGGCAGGACAATAATAATGGATATTCAAGAGTCCTAATTGAGGTTGTTGTGCTTCGATATCAATTTCTAGGTCTGAATTTGCGCAGCTGTCGTTGCTTGTCGATTGACGCTGAGCTTTGAGTTTCTTATATCTCTTAATTAGTGAGTTAAGACAACGAGATGTTGTGGTCCCGGCTGTAATAATTTGCTCCAGAAGCATGAGCCTCTTGTTACTTATGATAGTAACATTGACTCCCCGATTTAAAGCCTCTAGAAGTTTATCAACTATGATCGCAGATGTGAGATTTGGGGTTTGAATATAGATGATATGTTCCGACATATCTAAGAGTTGCAGCACGGCCGTATTGAGAGGCGTAGGCGGCGGTGCTGGGTGGTCGTGCCATGGGATTAAGTCAAACTTAGGATTACGGTGATGAGATGACGGTAGAAGTATCGCTGGGATCTTGATAGTACCAGCATGATTTTGGGGTGCTGACGTTAAGCCGAGTTCAAGTAGTGTTGAAAGCCAAGAACGGTCATAGTCCAAACCACGTCCGCCCGTGAGATTCTCAAGTTGCCTATCCCAGACATGTCTGTAAAACTCGACCATGGTGGTCACAACGTCGCCGCTAACTTCGACACATCCTTCCAACCACACCTCCCAACTCACATTGCAGCTAGGAAGCCAGGCTCTCTCCCGGTCGACGATAAGGAATTTGGGATGCATCACGCTAAAAGGTAAGAAGAACAAACTTTTAACACGCAAATCGATGAGTCCAGCCTCTAAAACTTCCGGGCTTGGCAACCCTAACCGCGTCGTCCATGTTGAGGGCGGGTACACGTACCCGTCCTTAGAGAATGGATGGGATAATTTTTGAAATAGGGACCTAGACGAGAAACATATCCGTATTTTCAGTGGCGAGAACACATTTGCTTCTGGACTATTTGAACGGATGCTACGCATGCGCTCGCGGCGATATTCAGCGAGCTTTTCTAGCGTTTCTCTCAAGGCGTCCAGAGTGGGTCCTTGCGCCCAGAAACAAGTAACAAGAATAACTTCATGTTTAGCTGTAGCTATTGCAGGAAGGAGTGCTTTCAAGAATATAGATGCGCCAGTACCTATAGGCTCCAGTTAGCCAAAGTTCTCAAGGGAAAGTTAATAAGAATTAACGAACCGAGACGAAAAGATTTCACTGTTGTGGTACTTGCTAGACAGTCTGGATTTGAGAGGTAGTAATCTGGAAATTCATTGTGTAAAGTTGAAGCGTGTCCTACGAGGGAGTGTTTCCATGCTTCCTTAAATATAGGAAAAGAGTCAAGTTTAATACTCCTTCGTTCTGCACGATCTGAGATATGCTCCGTTTCTATAGGGTCCATAATACGAATAATGATTGAATCTAGTTTGAATCTAGTTGGTACCTGGTGATGACAAGTTGTAAGAAAACCATCCGAGGCTGGTGCAACATTGTACCTCCTAGGACTTCAAGGTAAGAAATAAGCCACACCATGCTCGTTTACCTAATGGGGCTCAAATCCTTGTTTGTCTAATTAAGGTGTTGGATCAAATTTTATCCAAACGAAATATGTTCAAACGGCGGCCGAAAGTGAAGATATGGACATGGACAATTCTCCAATTGCTCTAACCTAGTTTATTAGGTTAGGTACTTCTTCATATATTTATCCCAATCTTCAACTTCAATTAGAAATTGAGGGAAATTACTCTGTTTAACCCTATGCTAAATATTTCTTGCTTGGCTAAATTATCCGTCTCAAATCTCCTCGCTAAATGGTATCTTGCATTTATGTACACGAATGTTCCCCCACGCAATATATATACCTACCTACGCTACAGAAGCTCGGACTTCTCTGCGGGGCTGATCGACACTGGGTAGTAGAATAATTCCTTGGGGTCGAGTTCTGCCTTCAGTTGCTGTAACTTGGCCAGATTCTTACCCCAATACATCTCTTGTGCCCTCGTGCGGTTTAGATTTGTGTCTGGGTAGTTGAAATACATTCCCCAGTCGTCCGCTGTTAGGGGAGCTGTCGTGGTGTCTGCCCAATCGTTAACGAATTTGAAGGCCTTGTCCGGAGCATCGCTTGTCGTCATGTAGAACTGGAGTATGTATAGCTTGTCACGGTGTGCATACGACGTCAAATCCGGGTCAGCTTTCCACACCGCCGAATTCTTGCCTCCTTGGAGGTCCAGCTGGATGTACCACCGAGTTGTCTCCTTCTTGGCGACGTCCAACCAATAATCAGCAAAATTCTTCGCCGCAGTTCCGCTCAACCCCTTCAGCTCTAAACCCTTGCCGTAGAAGTTCTCTTGCTACAGCGAAGTCAGCTCCTTATCAAAGTTATCAGACCAGGTTACTTACCACTTGTGTGTAAGGGTACGTCTGGTTAAGTTTCATAGTAGCGAAATGTTCGAGACCCTTGATCCAAGTGGTCGTCTGGGCTTGCGCTATGGACGCCCCGGTCTTGTTGAGCAATGGCGCCAACGCAGCCTCGAGGTCTGTCTTGTTTCCTTGATAGATGCCCTCCAGCTGGGTGAATTGACGCGTGGCAAAAAGGCGCATGTTCAGCTCGGCTGGCATAGTATTCAGGGTGTAGTCTTCTATCGCCTCTAGAGCAGCGACAGATGTGTTTTTTTTCAACGGCATATTAACGACGAACCATGTGACATTTGCCGGAGGCTCAAACGTCTTAAGCTCATAACTTGTAACAACTCCGAAATTTGAGCCTGCGCCTAGTAGACCCCAATAGATGTCCTTGTTCTCTGTTGCCGAAGTGTGGACAAGCGATCCGTTTGCTAATGCAACATTCATTCCAACCACCCAGTCCAATGCGAGACCGCGCGAGTGGGAGCTCATGCCGAATCCACCATGGAGGATATGACCGGAGATGCCAACACTAAGTCGTTAGTTATGGCTGTCATTTATGGCTATGATTCAACACTTACCCTGGACATGTTCCGTGGGATATAGCGCGGTTTCCTTGAGCGTATAGCTCTGCTGCTAGGTGACCCAGTCTCGTACCCGAGTCCACAGTCGCGATGTTGGTCTCCGTGTCAAGCTTAACAGAGTTCATACGATCTAACTCGATGATAAGGTGACCATCCTCTCCACCAAGACCTAGAGATGCGTAACTATGCCCTCCGCATTTCGCGGTAACCTTATACCCCAGTTTTGAGCCGCACGCTATGGCAGATTGAATCTGCTGTACCGTGGTCGGTACGGCAATGGCTGCAGGTGTAAATTCTAACCGCTTGTTGAAGGGCGTGATGTCGCGGTTGTAATCGTCAGAACCGATAGCATCTATGACTGTCTCACTACTGGAGAGGCAATCCTCTAGAGCAGCACGCCTGGTGAGGACAGCTCCCCGAGCGAGGCTGGCCACGAGCCCGAGACATAAGGCCGCTGTTGAATGCATCCTGGTAGTAGCTCTATGAAAGTGACGTTTGTTTTTGAGATGCCACCGATGCGACTAAGGGTTCCTATGGCGTCCTCAATCTCCGATCTTTCAGAGATTAATATACCCTCGACTTCGGTCAGTTCCGTCTATAGAAGCCCAGCGATTCTCGAACGACGTGTCAAACGACCCTATGACTTTATCACAGACTGCTATTCATACTTAACTTATAGCGGACATGTCGTCGACGACGATATAGGGCTAAATGGTCCGATACTTAATATCGAACATTCTTGGCCGTCATCCTCGGGAATTGGGAGGCTCTCCAAGTGGATGCCCCCGGGGATTGACCGACTACGTGTCAGACTTTTCTGATAGAGAAGCCGAGACGTAGGAATCTTGACCCGAACGAAGCGTGCTGTATTCACGCCAGTGGGATCGTGGCGATCTTCTAGGCTTGCCAATCTATCTTTTTAGTAGCACGATATCATATACAGCCTATATGAAACCTAGCCCATTAACATAACAGCTAATCAAGTACAGCAACCAAAGCGCGCGTCTATATTAAAAGCGCCTCCACACTCTGGGGTACAGATCAAACAACCGCTTGATGCTGACAAAAACCACCTGATATATGCGTCTTCCAGTCCCTTGATACTTCAACACTAAAGACCTTTGAGAACTCCTAGAAACTTGCGTCATTATTCGTGAGTGAGTGCCGACCGTCTGAGCTCGGCAAGTCGGGTTAAGAGGCCTACATTTACGATACGCTTAGATTGAAAATTTAAAACTCCAATCCCCAACAAACAATCCCACGGAGCATCATGCGCCATATTGGCAAGTCCCCCGATGACAGGCGGACGGCCTAGACGGTGTTAATTGCCGACTCTTTGACTAGGAGATAGACCTAGTGTCGTCAAGACCTATCTCGCGATGGGACCATGCATAGGCCAATGTGTGGCATATTAAGGGTTCTCTGGAAAATTTACCAGGTCACGCATCTACCACCTCCAGGTTGGGGTGCATAATCTCCCTCCAAGAGGGTACACTTCCTAAGCGCCAGCCGCGTATCTCACGCCCGTAATCGAGAATGAAAAGGCTGTAATTAGACGCCGTAATTACCATGTGCTGTCTGTCCATCAGGACGTAGGACCGTACCTCCGGGATCGTCGCGGGGAGTGTGGGGTGTACTCTGGGGCATCGTCACATCGAACGAAGTACGGAATGCTGTGTAGCCAACGAGATGGCTTTATCGGGGTCGTTAATTAAACTAAGGTTGACTATTCAGACCACGTACCGGATCAATTAGCCTCAACCCCCCCTGCCGAGAGTAATTCCTCCCGTCCGGAACGTTGCACAATCGGGATCATGTTCCGAGTCGTTGCCATTTGCGCTCGCGGAACGAACTCGTCGGCCTGGTTTGCCTAGTAGCAATCTGTTCGCAACAACTTCCCCTAGACTGTCAAATTACAACACTGCTTTGAGGTTGTAAACTGCCTAAGGAATGGCGCCCTTTGGCTGTACCTGTTATGCCCTAGCGTTCTCGCCTCGCGATACGACTCCGTCACCTCAAAGGCGAACACATTCTCTTCGTCTTCAAAAAATCTAATCCCTAGTCCGTTTCTTTCACTTTCTTTGAGATTTTTCTAGCCTGACGTCCTCTCGCTACGTTGTAAGACATAGTTCGCTATGTCATTCTTCAAGTCGTTAGTTCTAGGAGCACTAGGCTTAGCACCAGAAGTGCTGGGAGCTAATCTTCTTGCATCGCATTATACTGGCAAGATCTTCTCGCTTTCTTTCACTGGAAGTGGCAGCAATGCTACCTTAGTCAATAAGTCATTCGTGTCAGGATGTGGAATATTGCCTGCTTGGCTGCACGTGGACTCGGGAGTAGTATATTGCGTCGATGAGGACTGGAATGGAAGTGGTATGCTTGCCTCTTACTCTGTAGAGTCAGACGGTAGCTTGAAGCAAACTGGGCAAATCGTGACTTCAGGCGCCAGCGTTCACGGCACGCCATATGGTGGTAAGGATGGCAACGGCTTCATCGCCACAGTAGAATAGTAAGAGACTATCCATGTCCCCTCGTTACGATTAAGGATTAACAATTGCCTTAGTGACCCATCAACATTGACGAGGTACAAGCTTCCCCTCTCCGAGGCTTCAGCCGTCCTGGCGCAGTCGAAGTTCACCATGTCCGAGCCTGGACCCAACTCGCGACAGAATGCGCCTCACCCACATGCTGCCCAGCTTGACCCAACCGGAAAATATCTTATCGTGCCGGACTTGGGCGCGGACTTAATCCGCATCTTTAGCATTGACGCTGAGACCGGCAACCTTACAGCGTGCGAGCCAGGCGTCGCTGGCGCAGGCGATGGGCCACGCCATGGTGCCTGGTGGGCGCCTACCAACGGTTCCACGGACGGTCAGAGGCTGTACACAGTGAATGAGCTAGGTAACTCGGTATCTGCCTGGACTGTTTCCTACCCTGACGGGGGATGTCTATCCCTAAAGAAGACCCAAACGCTGGCCACGTACGCTGAAGGTAGCGTCGCCCCTAACGGTTCCAAGGCTGCCGAAGTCCAAGTCTCCGGTAACTTCCTATACGCAGCCAACCGAGCCGACGAGACGTTCGGTCCTCAAAACGACTCCCTAGCCACATACAGCATTGACCCTAGCTCTGGCGATATCAAGTTCGTCGAGGCCACCCCTGCGCACGCCTGGTTCCCTCGCACATTCTCGATCAACAAGGCCGGTAACCTCGTCGCCGTCGGTGGACAGACGAGCAGCAACGTAGCTATCATCGCACGTGACCCCAAGACAGGCAAACTAGGTGACCTCGTAGTCAACCTACCGATTGCGACACCTGGTACTCCCCAGCAAGAAGATGGGCTGAGCGTTGTTGTGTGGGTCGATTAGATCGATAACAAAAGGGGAAAGGGACTCTGAATCCTTAGGTAAAATGATGTTTTGGACTCAAGGGTTGCTCGATGGTCTAATTCTAAGGATATAAGACTTGGTCGGTATTGTTTTCTTCGTGTTGTATACACAGAAAAGGATTATATATATTTTAAATTTCGTGTCCTCCGTAGTATTTAATCAGTAAATATGGTGGTGGATTATGACATACTATGTGACCCTCACAACAGATTTGTCTCCCTTGCAGAAACTATTTGCTATCTTAGACCTGATATATAATATCAACTAGAGTCGAAGCCCACCCCTAGCACTTGTTCGGCATTTCATTACACTGAACCTGTCCTCTCATATGAGCCTCAGCGAAATGCATAAAGACATACAGGGCTTAATCCTCAACCGAATAATCATTTCCACATAAAAATACAAACAATAACACCACCTCTAGGGTAATAATAATCCAAAGATGATGGACACGCTCGGATTAAACATTTACACCGACGTGTATTTCCCGTGCCAACTAAAAAAAAAAAAAAAATTGCGATTGAAGGGAACCATATAAATACAAGGTTGATATGTGGTATCCTAATGTAATATTGAGTAAGGAGCACAAAGTGTATTATCTCCTCGAAGACGCAGAAACCAAATCTACTTTGAGAAAATACTCGGCTGCTATTCGCAAGCCCGTCGTCCTGCTCGGTATCTAACATGAACCCGTGAATCGTGCCGTGGCTTGTCCTAAGAGTGCCCTACCTATGAAAATGCCAGCCCAAACCAGAACCACCACGCCTAATGAAAGCCTTTTTTCGTCCAACTCCGCGTATTTGTACCTAGCAGTGATGCTCTTATACTGTGCCGCTGATGCTGAGTTCCCGAATCTCTTGCAATACTTGCTCCACTCTCGAGTCCAGTTGACCTTGGGCGTACTGCTCCCTAGTGTCCGCATCCAAGTACTGTTGAACTTGAGCCATTCTACTATAAGCCTCAGCACAGAATCGGAGTTGGATCTTGACGAGGGCTTCGAAGCTAGGGTCGAGGTAGGGTACTCGAAGGTCGATAAGCTGAGGTAGCTCGGTGGATAGCTGCTCGTTGAGTTGTTCGTAAGCAGCCTTGGCGATTTCCATCTCCTTCTCTGTGCGTGGAAGTTTTGTTACATCCTTATCGGGCTTCTCGGCTAATTTCTTGACTTTTGCTCGTAGCGCATCGTAATCGAGCAGCTTGTGGCCACGCTTCTTGATGCCTAAATGCCGTATCAGTAGCAAATACGAACAAGGACAGAATGAAGACCCTACATTCATTAACGTCAGGGAAGTATGCACAGAACCTAGTGATAGGCTCTAGTACTGTTGTTCTAGCAGATGTTAACTCGGTGCTCTTAGTGTCGCATCTCGTCAGACCTATACCTATACGGACCGTCCAGCGCTTTTATGGTTTCTGTATCTAAATCTTCCACGGCTTGTTTGTAGCTTCTGCTAACACCGTCCTTAGCTCCGGCATCACCATAGAAGGCATCTATCGTCTCGGCTATGCGCATTTGAGAGGCAGTCATCGCTACGAAATATTCTTAGTATACCGCCCAGTTCGCACACTCGGCTTTAAAGACTTTTGGCTCACCTCGTATCGAATCCAAATATCCTCTTGCTTCCTTCTGAAGACGCAGCGAAGCAGCTTCCATTGTCCGAAATCGTCGCTCCTCAACTTCGTAGTCGCGATCGTTTGTCTTTTCGACATGGCCCGTCTTCATCATCACCTGGGTCGTTGCACGATTGACATTTTTCTTGAATCCTGAGAGAGGGATAAGTTAGAAACAACTGATTCTGCTATAACTTGATGCTTGATATAATCGGAGGTTCGTACCTGCCCACGACATGGTTGTGACTTTGCTTTGTTCTGCTCTGTACTATTTGTATTGGTGATAACAAACAGTCGGAATTTAGATATGTAATTGCGGTCTAGATGCTAAAGGAATGAGAATTGTTTGGGAGTTGTAGATTTGATATCAAGGGTAAAGTAGAATTGTAGAAGGATTGACGAATCCGAATTGTGTTTGTAGGATGGTTTGGTTCAATGGCTTAGGTGACAATTGGTCGCAGGCCGTCGTGGCTGAGCATTTGTACGTACATCTGGCTAGAATCCATCCTACGTCAGCAAATTAACTGCGCCACAGATACGGCTAGTCGGCACCCCGCCTAGATATGTACCTACTGGTTGCGTCAGGTACCTGACTTTTAGGTATGGACTACCCCGCTATAATCCATGAGGTCCCATCAGTACCTAACCTAATGTAGTCGAGTTGAATCTAGACTTGTGTCCATTTTATTTATTTTTGCCTATGAGAGAGAAGCTTAGAAAGCTGAAGACAATATCCAATCCCTACGTTCTACGTTCTACATTAATTCCTTCAGCGTTTCCCTTTACTCAAAAAAGAGGGCCTGATTGGTCCAAGATATGTTCAATCCTCGTTTTTTGATTGTCAGCCTAGGCAATCAAGCACCATATTACGAATGCCTCCACTCCGCCGGCCATTTTGCACTTGCTTCGCTGCAAAGGCTACTTAGTCCAACCCAACCACCATTCACATCCGAACGATATGGCGGGAAATCCTGCTTGGCCTCGACATGCTATACATATACCCTATTGCAGAGCCCAACCCAGATGAATATTTCAGGTCCTTGGCTTGCCAAAACTTGGAAGGAGACGCTACAATACCACCAGCTGAAATCATCTGAACTAAGTCTCGTATTAGTTCACGATGATTTAGAGGAAGATCTGGGCCACGTTAAAATTCGAAAGTGGAACGCGAGCCATCGAGGACACAACGGTGTTAAAAGTGTCAACGGGAGCATAAAACCTGCGAACTTCGCCGGCGCATATTGGTCACGCATATCGATTGGTATCGGCCGACCCGATGCTAGAGACCACACATCTGTCTCCGACTATGTGCTGAAGAAAATGACCAGATACCAAAAGGATACCATTGACTCTGAAGTTGGTCCAAGAGTGCTTGAATGTTTGCACGAAATACAGGAAGGTTGGAAACGGGAGTACAGCAAAGCGGCTGCAAAACCCTGAATTTCTCGGCTGCGACTGAGAATGCCGATTTATCATTCCGGACCCCATCCGAAGGAGCAGCAGATAAGTGCGTAGACCACAGATAGTCGTGCCAATATGGCTTTTATCCCAGGACCTTCGAATGTCAGCATCCAGGATGCGGGTTGTATTCTTCCGCAGTTCATCTTCGCACTCTGGATCCCCATGCTGGATTGTTAGAAATTGTCGGGTTTGCCTCGGACAACTTCCGCCACATTCCCGAGATATTGATACTCAAGAATGAAATTTTTAGGTTAGATTCTTTTCATGCATGTGCATATCCTGGACACTTCCGCTGAACAAGGCCAAGACACGGTCGACACGCCAGCGAGGTCCATCCCCAAAGCAAATATAGCTTGCCGCCAGTTTCCAGATAAGCGATTGTATCATATCTAGTAGAGGGCCCTCCACTTGGTTCGAATCCCAGATTTGTAGCACCTGATCGAGTTGCCTAGATGATTCGAGGCTTAGGCGTTTGCCAAGCTCTAGCTCGACAGCCATCGGAGATAACCAGCCAGTGGTGTCCTGGCCCTTTGATTTATAATCGTTCATGACTTGTTCCTGCAGAATCAATGCCGAATCGATTTCACCAGCAGGATTGTCCCCTTCAATATAACCACGGTCGCGGAATTCGCGACGTGCTTCCGCCAATGCTATGATATATCGTACATTGTGTAAAGGCGGCGAGTGCTGAACCATATTCCAGATTACTTCCCTGGCTTCCCTTGCTACCCGCGGATTTGTATGTGCGTATAACTCGGCCCTCCTACACTGTTCTAATAGAAGCTCGCCGCAAGCCCAGAATAGCCGACCGGCGAAGGTGCTCATCCCTTTTCCGAGATATGGAATGATGTCCGAAGGGGGTTGGTCTACCCGTATGAATCGAGTTGTGTCAAACCACAACCCATAGTCCAATCTCGTGCTCATCCATCCTATGTCAGTTCCTCTTCCAAGCGTAGTCGAGTCCTGAGACTTCAAGATCCAACCCGAGCGAGCACCAATACTGGGAGGTATTCCTTGTGTATTGGTATGTGACAACTTTGTAATGCGCTTTGTTTGATTGCCTCCCTCGTCGCAAAGTTCGGCAACAATATCTTCATCTAACCCGGTCATTCCAGCAGCTTCTTGGATCGCTTTGACCAGCTCGGGGCGATCATCATGCCGGGCCACCCGAACAATCTTTGAGATGGCCTCTTTTAACCTCTGGGTCTCGTTACGCTTATCTCGTGACGCGCTATTTTGTCGCTTCCGGAATGCGCGCTGTGCAATCTTGCCCCGTTCACGCCGTCGCTGAATCTACATTAGCCGTGATTTCTAGGATACTAAGATACTATACAAGGATGAACAATCTGATAGGGGTATTCATTTCTCACACGTAGTTCTTCTTCAGCCTGTTCTAGCTGCTTTAATCTTTCAGGTTCCATTGCAATATTACGCTTGCTCTGCCTGAGATTGGTGTGTTCAGGATATCTTTTATATACAACCAGCACTTGAAGTAGGCTTCATGGAAATAGCGGGCGAATAATCACTCCGATGGCGTAAAATCACGGAATTAGTAAGCTTAAACTATATACATGTAACATTAAAGGACGGCAACCCTTGTCTTCTAGTAGCGCTAGGTACTTCTTAACCTTATAGGTAACAGGTAAGTATTTACGTACTGAATGAATTAGGGTGGAATGATGTTGATTAGGTTAAATTGATAATTAGTAGGCAAAGCCTAGTAATGTTCAGTATAGCTACCTAGTAATTACATAATCACCTCCCGCAGCACCTATCAGTTATATAAAAGTTTAAGTACCTAGTGAACATCAATGTGAAAACAAACAGCTTTTCCATTCCCTCTACTTTATTAGCCTTGATATCAAGCTATTAACTTTTAATAAATTTAAGCATTATATTTTTATTAAAACTACTTGGAAATAAGTATTTTAGATCACATCTGTTAAAAAACCATTATTGCAAGTTTATAAATAAATTAGCAATGTAGCTAATGTTCGATCAAAGTTACGTACACTTTCTACCCAGCAAGATTTAAAAAATTACCAACCGGAAAGAGCAACAACCATAAAAGTACATAACTAGCATAAACCTTACATGTCCGTGTGGTAATAAGAGGTACCTAATTAAATCGAGCTTTTAAAACCTGCCATAAAATACCTATAAGTACATCTTAAGGAAATTTATATCGAGATTTTGCAATTGCTACATCGTACCTCCTAATGTTGCTTCGCATGATTTGCTACCAAAGTTGCAGCGCAAGATAGCTTGTGTGGAACAGTTAGTGTCAGCAGACACCTCACACTGGCCGCCAACGCCTGATGACTCTCTGATAAACTTACAATGAACTTATCACTATCTTCTTCAACTGCCTTACCATATTTTTAGTAATAAATACCTAACTTAAGTAGAATTGTGCTGCTAATCAATCTTGTTGTTCTTTTACCTTATGATGTTTGCTATATTCACTACCCTTGTCCTACATAATACACCCTAAGGAGTGCACCCGTTTGAATCCCTAACGACTCATTGCGTATTAAGGTATTCTTGATTTACTTTCCACGTAGATAAATTTGCTTCGGGTAACCAGCACCAGCTAGGTACTTGAAGCTTGGGATAATAGATAGGAAGACTCTGGGTTTTGTAATTAGTTTTGTTGACACAGCTTTAAAGGTTGTACCTATCTAAGCACATGCCGCAATGGATTTCCAGGGAGAAGTGACATTTGCACAAGCCAAAAAGCGGAAGGCACAGAAAGCATTACAAGAAGCATGGATTAAGCTCTGAGTTCGCATTGGGCCAGATAACGCGTTGAAGATCGAGTCGAGTTTGAGGCTGCAACCGTCTCCGAATTGCAGCGCTTCTTCTTCACATGCCCTATCCAAAACCCCATCAAGCCAGACTAGCGAGGTTAGCAGTGAGGCACATGGATCACAAACGTCGCGAAGTTCATTAGAGATGCTCCCTCGCCGTCCATCTCCACCGCCTCGGGAAGAGTCAAGGCCACCTTTCGAATCCACTAGGGACATATGGGATTTATGGGAGAATTCAGCCGACAAGTGGCCCTGGAAGCAACATGAAGCACGCTTCAGATCGGGAAAGAATGCTCTTCGGATAGTCACATCACCTATAGTAAATTTCTGGCTGGAGCATGATATGCTCCGAAACAAGAGTGATACAGATGAATTGCTCGACACGATAGATGTCTTATGCCAGGCCGACTCTATCGATAATTGTACCGAGGTTGTTATCAGACACTTGGCCTTTCAGAGAAAGTTCTTAGAAATAGCCACACTCGAGGAACAGAGACGCGAGCTTAATGGTCCCGACTATATCAACAGACTGAACGTCGTCGCTAGCGAGCTGTTCAACAGGACGGAGGGGTTTTTTCACATGCTCATTAAGACTGTGAAGCGTTACAAAAAGATGGAAAAGCGAAGATATGAAGAGCACAGGGATTGGAACCAAAGTCGGTCACAAGAGGGTCGCGGCAATTATCCCGGTCTTTCCCGTGGTTTACCATCTCCACTTCGCTATGAGCTCAAGGTCGATGAGACGGTTAATGGCCCTCTTGAGCCAGAGAACGTTGAAGAACAGTCCGGGACATGGGGCCCTAATAATCCCGGCGACGTGGAATGGTGACCAAATGCAGGAAATGGATATAAGCCAATAGCTTTAGGGCTAATTATACATGAACTAGTCCTCCTACTGGATAAGGTACAGTGGGGCGAATTTAAAAACGTCTAAAATGTTTTTACATCTTATTATATCGATTTTAATATATTATAATTTTATTAAATTAACCTATAAAAATATAAATAAATATGTAATATTTATATTATTTAATATAGTATAATTAAAATATTTTTAAAAATTTTTAAATTTTTAAATAAGGTTGAAATTTAAAGATATAAAAAGTAGGTTTAAAACTAACCTTTTAAGTTTAATATTTATTTTTTTAGTATATTTATATAGAATTAAAAGGTTAAAAATTGGTTTTTAATAAAAGATTATTTAAATATTATAAAAATATTAGTTTTTTAATTTTTATAATTAAATTGGTAAAGTTATATAAGTTTTTATAAAAATAAACCTTTAAAAATCGAAAATATTACCTTTTCCCATATAAAAGTTACCACTTTTATAATATTATAACTTTTATATTAAATATCCGCGTTTAAATAATTTTAAGAATTAATTTAAATTTGTAAAAATAATAGTTTATTAATTATTAAAAGGTTTATAAAGTTTTAAGTATTAATTTTATATAAATATGTAAAGTTATATGTATTAAAACTTAATGAGTTTTGGTGTAAAAATGGCATTAAACGTTTATTTTTTCTAGTTATTATAGTTATGATGAAACCCGGCTATTGATTTTTGTACTTTATACTTATTGCTATTAACTTTAGTCACTTTTGTTGCGGGATTACACTGTATTATATTTTTATTATATTTTTATTATATTCTTGCTAGTCGATAAATGTTTAATTATTTATATTTTATTATACTTTAAAGTTACTGGGTTAATTAACTAGTTATATTTTTAAATAACCGCATGGCTTTTATTAATTTAACTTAATCTTATGTTAATTATTACAAAGGTTTAAGTTAAAAGTCTTATACATGTAAAAGACTTTAACACCGTATTTAAGCGTTATCCCTTTATATTAATACTATATCGGCTACTTGTTAAGTTAAAATTTAAATGGCTTATTATTATAATTGTTGGTAGGTACGTACGTAAATAGGAATAACAATAATAACGATAAAGTAATAACAAATAAAGCAATGGTGTTAAGATTAATATATTAAGATATTTAAAGAGAGAAGAATCTATTTAAGGCTAGCTAAGTATAGCGTATTTTTATATTCCAATAATAATAAATACCCAACCCTTTTATCTAGTAAAGTCGGGTATCTTATCTCTTCCTTCCTTATCGGCGATAAGGGCACCTTATCATCAGTAAGGTGCCTTTATGTCAGTGTCACACAACCATTAATAATTATAATAATATTACATTAATTATTATCCTTTTAACTAACATAAGACTATAACTTCTTTTATAACCGGTTGTTATATAATTAATACGTATTAAATAAACGTTATATAAGGTTTAATTTATTATATTTCTTATGATTTAATTTATTAAATTAAAATTGTAAAAACATGTATTATACCGTTATTTTATATAAGATTAAAGATTTTTAAGTTATTTAATATAATTAATTAATTTAATATATTTTTTAAATGTAACCGATAAGTTAATTTAATTTAAAATATTTTAATATTTTTTATTATTTAAATTATTAACAATTTAATTTTAATTTAAAAAAAGACTTTAATTGTTTTTAATTTTTATTAATATATAATTTTTACTTTATAATTATTTTATTTATAAAAAATCTTTAATATTTATTAAAATTAATTAAATTTTAAATTATTTATATAAATTTTTTATAAAAGTTTTAATAAATTTATTTACAATTATATCTTTTAAAATAACGTAATTTATTTTAATATAATTTTATTAAGCCTTTTAATATAATTAATAATTATATATATTTATATATTTTAATTTAATTTTTAATTTTTTAATATTTTTATTAATTAATTTAATTATTTATTTATTATTATAATTAATTTTAATAATAAATTAATTTTATAATAAATATAATTTTTTTATTATTTATAATAAAATTAATAATTTAATTTTTATAATAAATATAATTATTATATTTTATTTATTAACCTTTTATGTTGGAATATGGGGAATAGCCAATTATGTAATCTAGTCACGTGCCACCACGTGCGTGGGGCTAAGCCTAAAAGGGTTTACCTTTTAAGCTAACCCACACACACACAACTTAACAACAAGCAACAACAGATCGTGATAGCCTCATTTTAGTACCGTGTGTCCCTTTCCTTTGCCGTACGCTTATTGGTGTACACCTAATCCTTACCTAATTATTACCCATACCTGGTCCTTCTTACATTTTAACCTATTATATTTTTAAATAACTTTATTACGTATATTTAAGAGTTTTTTTAATTATAAATATTATTAATAAATGAGATATTATTTATAACTTTAAAAATATTACTTTTTTTAATTATAACGTATATTTTTATATATGTTTAAAATATAAAATTATTTAATTTAATATATTATAATATTTTAAATTAAAGTTATAATTAAATTATAAAAGTTATATTTAAACGTATAATTATTATAATATATAAAATAAACCTTATATATTATTAATAATAATAAATATTTTTAAGTAAAGTTATTTTTTTATAAAGAAATATTTAAGATTTAATTTAAAAATTTTATAAAATTAGTTATTTTATTAATATATGCAAATTAATTTAATTAAATAAATTATTTTTTTTAATCTTTTATTATTTTAATACTTAAAAATTATTATAAATTATTATTTTTAATAAATTAATAACATTATTTAAAATTTTTAATCAAATATTTTTTTTTTTTAGTTTTAAAATATATTATAATAATATTATTAATATAAATAAATAATGAACTAGTGTTAGTATATCAAGTGACTTTAACCTTAATCATGTAATTATATTCTTAATATAAATATTATTTATAATTATACATATTTATTTTACATAGTATTATCTACTTTTAATATAAGTTATTCCTTTTTTTCATTAGTTTTATTATTTAAAAATCCTTAAAATCAGGTTTAATAAGGTTTAATCCAAGGTTAAAACGTTTAAGTCTTATTTAATAACGACTTTTAACAATTTAAACCTGTAATATCAGTTTTAAAAGGATTGTTATTATTGTTAAAAATGTTTTATCGTGGTTTAATTAAATGGCCTTTTACAGTTAATAAAGTCTATAATCCCATAATTTATAAAGCTTATAATATATTAGTTAATAGTTAAATTTACGATAGTTTTATCGATATTTTTAGCCGATAGCTTAAATATAAGCTAAATAACTTGATTAAACGATTTAAGCCTTATATTAATTATATTAACTTATTTAAAAATATTTGTTTATTAGTTAATTTAATTATGTTTTAATATATTAGTTAATATATACGATATAACTTTATCGAGAGTTTTATTTATAGTTTTATTAATAGCTTTAACAATTACGTTATTTATTAATTAAGTTAATACGATTTTTAAAATATTAATATTTTTATACCTTAAATTAAAATATAAGATACGATACGATTTAAAAAATATTATTATATTAGAATTTAATTATAAGTTAGTTTTAAGATACGTGAGGGTTATGGCGTATTTTAACTAATCAAATATTAAAAGATAAAAAGTAGCTTTATTAAATACGTAAAAGATATAGGGATAAGGTTGGCGAGAATATTGGTAATTACCACGTTTAAGGTTATATTTCAAGTTATTTAAGGATAGTATATAATGTTTTTTGGGTTATATTTTACCTAGTATATAAGACGATCAGTTATAAGAAATTAATAATAAAAGAGGCAAGTTAACCAGTTAATCGATAAGTTATTAAGTTTATTATAAAGGAGGTAAAAGCTTAATTAATATCAAGACTTATTTAAGTCAATATTAAAATATCAAAGAAAACAAATAACTTAATTACAAAAGTTATATAATACCGGAATGAAAAAGAAAATGAAATTAACCAAATCTATTACAAAGGAGATAAAGTTATACGACAATCTTTTATATAATCTTTATACCATAATCTTTATACCATAATCTTTATACATATTCAATTCGATAACAAGCATTACAATCAAACCTGTTACTATACGATTTTATATGGCTAAGGGATATGATTTAATAATATAAGATATTTGATTAATGGATTTTAGTTAAGTTAGTTAAATTACACGGCATATAAATTTATTTAAGATATGATTTAAGACCTAATAATACCCAAAATATTGGGAAAGTTATATTATAAAGCTGATAATTAAAAGCTTTAATAGCTTCAATAGCTTAAACAGTACGAAATTTTTTTTTAAGGTTTAAGATTTAATCTTTACTCGTATTGTTTTATTTCTTTTTTTTCAAGTTTTAACCCTTGTTTCGTAAGTCAAATTTAATCTCGTAGCCTTAATAAAATTCGAAAGGAAATTATAAACTAATGTTAATATATCAAATAATTTTAATTTTAATCATATAATCATATTTTTAATATAAGTATTATTTATAATCACACATATTTATTTTACATAATATTATTTACTTTTAATATAAGTCATTCCTTTCTTTCATTAGTTTAATCATTTAAAAGTCTTTAAAATCAGGTTTAATAAAGCTTGATCTAAGGCTAAGACGTTTAAGTCTTATTTAATAATAAAATCTTTTTTTTAATAAATATTAAATTGGTGTTAGTGTATTAAATGACTTTAACCTTGATCATATAATCATATTTTTAATATAAATACCATTTATAATCGCACACACTTATTTTACATAATATCATCCACTTTTAATATAAATCATTCCTTTCCTTTATTATTATTATTTAAAAGTCCTTAATATCAAGTTTAATAAAGCTTAATCCAAGGCTAAAACGTTTAAATCTTGTTTAATATATAAAGTTCTTTAAAAGTAAACTTAAAATTTAAGATTTTTAAAATTTTAATTAATTTCTTTTATTATAATAAAAGAGATTTTTACAATTTATATAATATTTTAAATAATTTAAAAATATTACCTTTTTTTAATAACTTAATAATATCTTTATAAACATATTTCTTTTAAATTTTATATTTACAAATGCGTTTATAATGTTATATTAAATTAATTTAAAATTAAATTTTATAATTATTACTATTAAAATTTTATTGGTAGGTATGTACGTAAATAGGAATAATAATAATAACGATAAAGTAATAATAAGTAAATTAATAGTATTAAAATTAATATATTAAAAAATTTAAAAAAGGAAGAATTTATCTAAGGTTAGTTAGATATAATGAACAAGACTTAGACGTCTTGGCCTTGGATCAAGCCCTATTAGACCTGATATCAAGGACTTTTAGATGATGAAACTGATGAAAAAGAATGACTT
>NW_026054619.1:0-25534 GCF_022478715.1 Daldinia decipiens
TTATCTATTTTCTTGAATTAAATATAGATATGCGAAATCGTTGATTTTGTATGGGAAATGGGTGGCCCCCACTAGGGTGGCCCCAGTAAGGGTGGTTTGACTTAAGTCGTGGGAGCTTTAGTTCTCCAATACAATACATAGGTGGACTACCTAGGTACCTAGGTACCTAAGGTAGGTGAAATTAAGTTGGAATATCCGTGATAAGGTCGATTTGGGAAATAGCCATCTCTTGTTGAATGCTCTCTCTCTATCTGATATCTAATACTGACCCAATGGCATATATGAGGAAGGAGCCTGATACATACCTAGGTACCTACAGGTAGTACATGTAGTAGCCACTCCTAATTGACGCCATTCGGAACTTTATTTGTCTCTACATGTATAACATTAGGTACCTAGGCGTTGACTTCAATAGGTACATATATGATAAGGCAGGTGCACGTGTCGTCTTAGGCTTCTGCCATCACAGCATACATGTAGATACCTACATAGGTAGGTAGGTAGGTAGGTACCTAGGTATGTAACATTAGCCCGTAGTCACAATCGACATCACTTTGTCTATCACCGCCTTTAGGTATTATTGCCTACTAAGTTTTAAATTATCATTCTGCCCACTACTAAACTTTCAACTCTTTTAACTTCTTTCATGCAACAATACTCTCCGTGCTGCGAGTTGATGTATGTTCTGCCTTATTTCTGCCTTATCGAAGGCATTCGAACTTCTTCCCACATCTCTTTGTCTTTGATGCGTAATGTTTTTTGATTGCTTCGTGCAAACACCGCCACCTACCCTCTTGGTTTCACGCAACTTCATAATTTCAATACCTCTAACCTACCTCATGTAGCATCAAGAAGTGTGCTACTTAGATATTTGTTTCGTTGCAATTGCCTTCGCCTCTTTCCCTTTTCTGGATTTTCGCCACGCCGCTCATTTCCCTACTAGAGTAGTCCTGCCAACAGCACAGCCTACGTTTCCCTATAGTGGACCAATTATCTAGAACTTTCCAGTTGATTTCTAGTCGTATAGACACCCAAATTGCAACAAATCACATCCAAGAGAAGACCAACCATTATCCAAATATTCTAGACATGGATTTCCAGGGAGATATAGCTCAAGACGGCAGCAAGTATACATGTATGCCTTCTTCACTCGACTGTTTCTATTGTATCATATACTAACTTGCTATTAGCAAAGTTCTTTCCCCCAAACCCTGGTTAGTAGTTCCTCAACACATCCGAATGACCTTCTCTTAACCATATTTGCACTTACAGCTGTTCTCAACCTGGCCAACCATGCCAACCGGGAGCCTCTCATGCACTTGGTTCAGCAGACAATCCTGTACCACGTGCGTAATGGCAACCCGCTGGTTCGGCTGTGGAAGGATGCTTACGATGCTGGATATATTGAAGGCACGACAGCTCCGTATTCTCAGTACTTGTTAGCCGTGAGAAAGATGACTGGCAGTAAGTGTAAACACGTATATGAAATGATATCTAGTTATGCCTACTAACAACATAAGGGATGCTCAATAGCGAGTTCAATCAGGAAAAGACTAAGACCATGGTACAGGTTCAGTCTGAGATTCTCAAGGCTCTTGCTAAAGAAATCTCCCACGTCGGCACCCAGCCTATAGCCCAAGTTAAACCGGAGTCTCCGACCCTGGTCAAGATCGTTCAAGCTAGATTCAGCCCTCTTTCCCCTGAATTTTCGCCGGAGAAGTTTGCCGCGAAGTCTAACTCAGAAGAAGAACAACATCTTGCCGAGTATAAGCCCAGTGACGCCCGACTCGTCAGCTTTGAGGAGCGATGCAAGAAACGTGGACTACGAATCGCGTCGGCAAAGAAGTAGAGATGTTGTAGTCACGTCGTTATGTCCTGAATAAATAACGGCAACGTGGAGGTTGACTACTTGGAGGTGAATATGAAGTGTCTATTGATGTTAGCTTTTTGAAACCAGTTGCACCTGTAGATAGCTACTGCCTTAAGTAATGAAGTTGTCCTTGCCCTTTATATCCTTCCTGCTTCTAAATTGGCTCCGTTGCAACAAGAAGTGAATATTTAATTCGCACAGCTTCATTGAAAATCCAAAAGAGCTATCAACATGGAATCAATCCAACGCCTTATCCCAGCATATGTTGGGGTAGTCCATAGATCACCAATGTCTAGGTGTGTTTCTCTTTAGTTTCTTTTCACAAGCAAGTCCAACACAAGCAAGTCCAAAAGAAGCAAAACTGAACAACAAACGTAGAGTTACGCAAAAGAATATGTCATACTGACTTTCCAGGTTTCGTTATGGCTACTCTGATAGAACGACCCGGGCTAGGTGATATGATAATACAAAACACTACTTACTTACCTACCTACATAGGTACACGCAGAGTAAGAAGCATTTGAGGTTCTTCTACGTTCAAGATCCAGAGGGACGTCTGAAACAAAATACAACTACTATGTAGTACGCGGTTGATAAGCCAACAAAGACATGTCTTGTTAGAAGCGGCCTAGCCGATCCTGCTCAATGCATGTTCCCGAGTGCAGGCCCGTAATTTCATGGCAGCTGAAAGATGGGAAGCAAACAGAAAATAGTTCTAAGAAGGATGGAGCGGTCAGCAATCTTCATATTTAAAAACAGTTGAAGAGAATTGGTTCGAAGTTCTGTGAGCTGGAAGGTAAAGAGATATACCAAAAGGGCATGTTTAAGGTTGTCGGGGAAGCTGTCTTGACTCCTTGAACTCTTAACAATGACAACGTCAAGTGTAGGCTACCTAAGGGGGTTGGATATGAGGCTTAATAGAGTGTTGTATGATTGTAAAACAGTTCAATGCTATCGGTGAAAGAGGCAGTCTCAATACAAAAGCATGAAGTACTCTTGTAGCAAAATAGGTACGATGCAGATTGATTTAGTTCACGGGCACCTTGTTATATGTAGGTACCTACCTAGGTATTGTACCTAGGTACATGTAATGTAGCACATTATGTAAGCTAACAGGATATGTATTAACTTCAATTGATCCTAGCTAAACGCTAAACTAGCTCTGCATAACCTGGCGATTGCCGCTGTGGAGCTAAGTATCTATGTACTTATCTTAAGTACCTCAACTAAGAGGTGCTTCATTGCAACATAATCTATCAAAACACCACGAAAATATACCGACCATGCATATCATGTACGTATAACAACTATATACCTGTTGTAATTGGGTAGCATCTCGTTTGATTCTGTGTTGCGCTGTTACTATTGCACCAATATCACCAATGCCAAACCTCAGCTTTCGAGAAAAGGTGCCAAGCCGTAAGCTTCGATATGATTGCGGTTATGGACCCAGGCGTAGGGCAACCCTACCTGATCAACCCTGATCAATCTATCCCTACATCATTCTAAACCTGGGGGATCTTGACGGAACATTCCTTGAACACCATGTTTAACGGTTGCCGATCATCCCGCCTTGTTGTCCGTTGTGTCCATCTCAGCCTTTTTTCTCCCTTCGAAGTTCGCAAGATAAGGCATTACATACAAGAAGAGGCTGGGTAGTAGGGGGTAGTTTATGTACCTTGGTAAACTCGGTTCCCTTGTTCCAAAGGCGTTCACGGATTTTCCTGGCTCAATAAATACGTACGAATTATAGTCCCGACATCTTTGCTAATAACCAATATAGGAGGCCTAAACAGAAAATATGTACAATAAGAAAACAAATCCAGGGATGTCAGTACCTAAGATATGCACCGCTGCACAGGGAAGGAGAACCAATCATATTATAGGTCAGTCACACCACGGACAATATTCTAGAGTCAAGATCCCGGTATTGATAAACTTCTAACATCCCCCACATCGATACATTATCTTGACGTACTTATTCATAATGTCCTTGACTGTCAATAACACATGACGAGAATATCTATACACATTACTTTGGGAGCTTGGATTAACCCCAGAAGCAAGATCGTAGAAGAAAATTCGACATATCCATTTCCTTCTACGATTCCATGACTAGCCGTGTCGTGTGAGTCCCGTTTCAGCTAGGTAAACCGAAGAGGGGCTCTCAAATATCGCAAAAAGCAATAATAGACGCCACAGGCTCATTGATTATCGATAGCTATCAACATTGCCCACCCTTCCGAGACCTTGTGTTCTCTAGACTATCGATCCCCCCCTATTCATTCATTCAGTATTTCGGGCTCTTATTCTCGGTTAGATATTCGATTACGTGCCTACGAGTCTAAGACAGCTGGACTTTCTCGCGTGGCTTGGGACTTATCGTCTCCTATTTCATATTTATGCACCAAAGTGGCCTGATCGCGGAGTTACGCTTATGTATAGTCGCCAGTGATCCTCTAGCTCACCTTTGCGTTTCGTACTGGATACGCGTAACACGGGTCGAGCCTCTAACGCTGCGATTTGCGATATCCCAATAATCCTCGAATTATCACATTTGTGGGACGTGTCGTCACTAGAATCGAGCGAGCTACATGAGGCTCTAACAGACCCATATTGCATCACTGAATGGACTCTATTCAACTGAAGAATTTCGGTACCAGACTTTACGTTACACCACTATAAGCTGAACGTATTGACAACTGGACGAGTAGGCCATCTGCCTCGCCCCCGGTGCAATGTCTGGACGCAGTGCCTACGTCAGGAAAAAGATCACTGACACGAAGTCGGGTGTACGGTCTCCAGAAAACAGTCGCTATTCCGAGAGCGATGACGTATCAATCAATGACCCCGGCTTCCCACAGGGTACCGGATATGGTACAACGAATGCGCGATTCCTCAAGTTCTCCGAACCGCTAAGGGAAGCGGATCTGGTTAATTATCGCACCCGGATCGCAAACTTCGGCAACCCCAGTAGTGGAAGCCAGAGTGGTGCAAGTGAGTCCGGCAAGAAGGAGAGTGGCAGTAATAATAGTATGCCGCACCAGGGACCGATGCCTGACTTTGCGTACGCTAGGACGAGGAAGCCGGTTTTGAGGACAGAGGACGTATCGGGAATAGAACGCTCGGGATTTCGAAGCGCAGTAGATAAGAAGAGCGACGAGTTCCGTAAAAACCTTACGAAGGCCTTCACATTCGGAACTAAGAAGAAGAAGGCTTTAGGAACTGCCAGGTCCGAGTCCTCTGCTGCGATAAGATCTTACCATGATTCCGAGTTTTTGAAAGTTCACGAGCTTCCTTCGACGTCTATACAAAGCCCGCAGCAATTAGTATGGGATCCGGAGTATCAGCAGATAGTCTCTCCGCCTCCGTCTACCAAACTGCCCCCAGTCCCTCCCCCTTTTACGACGCCCCCAATCAAGCGTTGGATCGGTGCTGGGAGGCCTGTTCAACGATGGAACAAACTCCGGAAAGACCCTGAATTATGGGATCCTAACGGCGATGTTATAATCTTCTTCGGTCGCAAAGGGCAGAGCCCACGGCCAAACCCTTCTTTCCGCTTGTCGTCTCATATTATCGAGGCGACAGAATCTCGTTTCCTTATTACTCTACTTCGCGAAGGGTCCACAGAGGACGAATGTGACTTACGAATGCACACACTCCAATCACCTATCGGTGCTCCTCCGATGCTACGGCCGCATGGTTCACATCCGCAACTTGGCTACAATCTGGGCCGGAACGGTCAGCCCACACCCCCAGTATCCGAGGATACTAGTCTTACAGACGCCGACGGCCAGATCTCTTATGAGATGTATTTTCCAACACCACCGAACATGGGCAAGCTTGAAGCGCATCGGTACGCTATAACAACTCGCAACGTATTCGCGCTTCTGTACCACGCATCCCTAGTTGGCCTGTCACTTTCTCAAGCGTTGTCCGACTTGCTAACACGTCTTATGGCTTATATGCCTTCCGAGGCAGATAATTTAGGTACTATTTTAAATTACCTATCCGCTCGCGGTATTGATGACTGTCGCAACGACCCAGAAACAGCCGTGTCCCTTCTCGCGTGGTCAGAAACGCCAGAGGTACGATGGGAAGAGGGTTGGTTCGAGGCATTTGTACATTGCACCGGGATGTACTCTCGATTAGAAGCTTGCAAAGATTTCAGAACCATCACGCCTATCACGCGGGCTCTTCTAGAACGAGCTTGCCTTGAGACGCAGCTTCGCGTACAAGCCGCGGAAGAGCGTCTCGCCGAGTTTTCTTGCGGGGATATCTGGCCAACTGCCGGTCCGGCCACAAAAGGTGCTGCAAGGGACGCCGCCGAACGCTTACGCCAATTCTTCATATCGCATTACTCTAAGATTCATGGCTATTGGCCTCCGCCTGAAGCGGGTGCGAGAACTGAGGAAGGCGAGGAGACATGGCTGAGCAGGACGTTGGCAAAGCAAATGCAAAAAGATTTCGGCGCACTTTACGACTACTTGGTTAACCGAGATATTGTATGGGATGAGTCGGAGACGCGCAGTAGTCGAAAATGGATGATGGTCTCCGAGAGCGGTAATAAGTCGTTCGACTCAGATACACCTGACCTACCTCTCACGGATATGCTGATCGAGTTCGACAACCGCATGCGATTTCCTCATATCCCGCACCCTTATCCGCTTGTTCCTGAGTCAATCCTACCAAACGCTCCAGCTTCGTCTAGTTCAAGTAGAGAAAGATTTAAAAAAGAGAAAAATAATAGTAACAACACAAAACAAGCATCCGACGACCGCATTGCCGAGAGGCGTGCGCAGCTAGCGTATACCGAGGCAACTAACATATACATCTTAGGATCTAACTTTACGCAGTCTGACCTAATAGAAAGCTTCGTCAAGTTTGAGAAGGCAGACCAAATCGGCAGCGTAAACCCCTTCGTCGCCCGCCGCGGCCGCTGGGTACTTATCTACGTAATCTTGCAAACCCTGGCCAGCGTATCAGTCGATGCGCCCAATGTCCGATACAAAGATAACGTGTCATACCATCTCTCGCCACGCTTCAAGGGCACCAAAGCCCCACCGTGGAAGGGCGCATCGGCCCCAGCAGCCGAGGCCTGCCACGATATTTCGCACTGCTGGCTCGCGCCCCGGACGTGGCAGCAGAACAGCAGCGCTAGCGGCGGCGAAAGTGCCGACTCGGACACGTCCACTAATTCCAACGCGCACTCGGGTGATCCCGTATTGCGCATGATGCGAGCACAGGCACATATGTTCCCGCGGCCTCCTAGAACTGTGACCAGCCGTTCTAGTAACGGTGGGTATTATACGCCGCGAAGCGTACTGTCCCCAACCACTGTTTTGCCCCTGACACCTACTACGACGTGGGGTAGCTCGGACGATGCTGCCTCGAGTGTTGCTCGGCCGTCCTCATCAGCGGGGAATTATCAAGGCCACAGGAGCTTTGCCGGTTCGCGAGGTGCCAGGAGCGAACGCAGCTACGCAACGTTTGGGCCGGGTAGTGCTGGCTTAGGCGGCGGTAGACTTGAGGATGCCAGACGGCCGCAGGGCATGAGTACTAGCATGGGGATACGCCGTACGAAGGCGCCAGCACCACTAGACCTCAATTTAGACGTTACGCGAATGGATGGTTTCCTTGACCCTGGCCATAGCCCGTCAAGCGTAGGCGGCGCACCCATCCTAAGTCCAAATAGTTCTGATGGACTCGGACCGGTAATCCGCGACTTTGACGAACTTGAATCTGTTATCGAGGAGGATAGCTGAAGGGCTGTATTTGTAATAATACAAGCAGGTTTTTTTTGTCGGGATTGTGAGCGGGTTTTCTGGATAGGTGTAAAGGGGTTGGATAAGGGAAGCACCTATTTACTTATTACTGATATTTGATATGCGGGTAATGAGGATACGAGCTGAGGATATGAGCAGAGTACAAAGGAATGCATGTATACCTAGGTAATACCCAGAAAAGGCTTTGGGGCTGTTTTAGTAGCATATAGGTTAGGTTCATTGAGGTAGGTCAGAGGTTAGGTACCTAAGGTAATTGTCTTAGGTGGAATTATTAGGTATTTCTCGCTTGCAACAGCTTTTGTAAATGTTCCATCCGGTCCCGACTAACTCGTCCCGCTGCAATCACTTCACCACTATTATCGCCCCATTTCGCATCAATAAAATCAGGTCGGGGTTGATTGAACTTCTCGCAAGACACCCACTGCCTGCCCGCATCATTGATGCAGCTCATCTGCATAGCTAATGGACCTTTTCCGATCAGAGCAGTCCAACGTTCTCCGTCTCCAGACTCTGCTAGGCCCGCCTTCTCCAATGCTCCTATGGCACCTGCTGCCCAGTTATGACAGTTGCATTCGCCATAAAATGGTAGCTGAGTCTCGTCAGCGCCAAAATGGGCCAGTACTTAGTTGGCGACTCTGGCTTCTTCGGCAGACAAGTCGATGCGTATATTGCATCGCCCGCGAGGAGCCGGGTCGGCATCAAACTTCTGCTCTGGGCGCGACTCATAGATGAAGCGTACCTGGTCCGGGCAGCGCGCGTGGTGTAGATGGCAAGTTATGGGCTGCGGTACGCTACTGTGGACTGCGATAGCGATGTGTCCGCTAGAGTCTTCAGCCGCTTTCTCGCCACCCCAGAGGACGACAGATACGGTGTATCGATCCACCTCCTCACCACGGGTCGCTGTAAGCATGGTAAGGGATGATATGTGTTTGTTATTATTTGCTATTCCCAAGAAAAGTATAAATTGTAAATATGGCTGGAGGATAAATAGTACCTAAGTAGGTAGAAATTGGGAATATACTTGAGGTACCTATGTAGGTACATACATGTAAATAATATACATGTCCATATGAGGTTAGGTACATAGGTACCTAATCTAGGATTTAGGGCGGGCGTTTATGGGAACTGCATGTGTGATTCGTTACTGGATGGGCGATCGCTAAGGTTAGCGGCTGGTGCTTAAGGTTTTACAACAATTAAAACAATTATAAACGACATTATTTTTTACAACCATTGTGAATTACGAATTACTTATAAAAGCAAATAGTCAAATAATCCATTTAGGTTGTCTGCATTCGATGCATACTATCTAACCTAGGAGGTAATCAGCGGTGACCCTTAAGGTGCCTAGCCGAGGATCTTATTGAACATCTGATTCATGATATTGGTTTCAAGCCAATAAGGTGGAATATACCGTTCTACCTGGCGTATGAAACTTGGCTGAAATAGGCCGTGCCAGGTTGCTTTATACCACTCCCAGTAGGCCGGGTAGAATCCTGCTGTATACCAATCCAAGATAACCACCGTCATATCATCCTGTACGAGTATATTCCCGGTATTCAGATCTCCATGCGTGAATACAATCTCGTGGTTGCGGAGAGAGTGCACGAGTTGCCGAATCGCATATCTTTCGTTATATTCCCGTGATTCGGGATCCATATTATCAGATCCAGGACTAGCTCGCGACAAAGCTTCCATGATCCCTTCGTTAAATCCAAATTCATCGGGATAAGGGCCGTACTTATGGTCGCTGTGATAAAAATCCCATTGAAATTCGCCCGCCACGCAAGGGCTACGATTAAATCCGCCTACATAGTCACCCTTAATGCTACGCATCTCGCTCATATAGCGCTGCATTTGCTCAATCACTACTTCTCTGTCTTTCTCGGAAGCACTTTTTCAGAATACCTACAAGGATTTACCATGCTCGAAAGACATGATGATATGACCTGCCCCGTTGAGTACATAAGCGCCGAGAACTTTGGGGCATTTGATACTGGTATGTTGGGAAACGTAGTCCATGGCTTCGGCTTCGGCTAGGGAGACCTTGGGTCCATATTTGACCAACGTGTCTTCATCGACCTGCCGAAATTGGCTGCCAATCTTGCCAGGAAACGGATCGAATGAATCCGGGAGGTCTTGGGGATCAAGCACGTAAGGAGGGGGGCCGAGCAACGACGAAGTTATTAAGAGAGGCTTCTCTTGTCGCTCGGAACCAGCGTCTGTAGGTCCCTGGATTTCCATACCCGCTCCGTCGAAGATGAGATATATTGCCTAGGTAGTTAGGTTTTATGATATGTACTAAATACGGTTTCCCAATAGGATCTACATGTACTTTTTAGGTACCTGTCCTATGGTAAGTGCTCAAGGTTAATACAATGCCAAATTCATATAATATTAAGGAAGTCAAGAAATTCCAAGCAAATATGTTATATATTAAGGGGCCCGTTATCGCTTTTCTTCTAGTTGCTGCTTTCCCAGCTCTTCACTTTCCAATGACTTCTCTTTACTTAACAGAGAAGGCAAGAATCCTACCCCAGCTATCCCCGCAAGCGTCCAAAATACGGCAGAGACAGACATCCTATATGCCTCAATCACTTTATCCAATAACTCGGCTGTCATATTTCGATCCCTCAAAAGTGGTACGAGGCCGACCGCCTCCCGTACATCATTCAAGATAGCCAGGCCACCCGGCAAGGGTCCAAGCAAGTCGATTTGAGACCCGAAAACGTTGTTGAACACTGTAGAGCATATAGCTAAGCCGATAAGCCCGCCAAAGAGTCGGAAAGAGACTAGGATTCCGGCAGCGAGACCCATGTCGTCTGCATTCGGCAAGCTAGCCTACAGGGGAAGGTTCAAAAGTGCAAACAGACTGCCCATCCCTATGGCGAGGGGAACCTGAAGGGAAGCTTTATCCGCAAGGGTGGAAGAACGGTCTAAGAGGCTGAAAATTCCCACGCCGACTGCAGCCAGGATCCAGCTAGTCCAAATAAGCAGCCGGTACTTGCGAATTATTTCCACTGTGATAGCTGAGAACAGACCGAAACCGGCGGAAATGCAGCAAAGTGGGAGACAGATGACGGCAGATTGTAACGGGCTGTCCAAATATACGGCCTGGAAAAATAATGGGGTATACATGACAACACTATAAGTAATCATGCCATGGAAAAATGATGTAAGGAGTGCCATAGACGCTGTGAGGCTCTTAAAGATTCGATATGGAAAGACGGGCTCGATGGGTCGTGATTCGTACCATGCAAATATGGCCAACACTACAGCGCCCAAGCACAGCGGAATCAATGTCTTATAGGAAGACCACGGGAACATGGCACCGGCCCAGGCAACCGGCGACGCGAATAGCGTGCATCCGACGGTGAACAAAGCCATACCGCCCCAGTCAAGTCGACGCATCTTCTCCCGGAACGTTAGATTAATAGGTTTCAGACTTAAGAAAAGCAACGCCAGGAGAAGATCTAGAGCTGATAGAGGAAGATTGATCCACCCAATCCACCGCCACGTTACGAATTGGCTGAAGACACCTCCAAGGATGGGACCGAGAATTGTGCCTCCCAGCATCGGGATAAACAGATATCCGATGTACTTTGGACGTTCCTTTAGGGTCGTTATATCAGCAAGGATTATTTCGCCCAGCACGTCTAAGCCTCCGGCCCCAAACCCCTGAATAACACGTCCGGTAATCAAGACACTCATGCTTCGTGACACCGCGAAGATTATAAGCCAAGGATGAAGAAGAGGAAGGATGAGTAAAGAGGTATCGCGCGGCCGATAACATTGGATATGCTGGTATATATTGGTTGGACGACGCATACCGCAAGCAAAAATGCTATGCTGGCCCAGAAAGCCTCCAGTGTAGTTCCGTTAAGCTCGTGGGCTATGACCTAGACTATTATTAGGTAGTTCAAAACCAACCATGATCAGAACAAAATGTCATACCGGTATCACAACACCAAGGATGTTAGCGTCTATTGAAACAAGAAAGCACATAATGTTGATAGTTAGAAACGACATATAAAAGGCAAGCGGTTTCCTCCGCGAGCCATCATATTGCACCAACGGCTCAGGAGTATTGGCATTGTGGTTTGCGTGTTCAAGGTCAGGGGGCGAAGAGTCAGTGAGGAGCGCATCAACGGCCGGAACCACTGGCTTTTCCGAGTTCTCCATTTGACAACAATAGTAACGGCGTGGTAAAAATGGAGAAAATGCTATACTAGTTCGTTCTTGTCGCCGAGTGTTATAAGAATCAGGATATCGCCATCAATCCAGAAAACTACACCAAAACGGCGATCGTGGACGCCGCGGAGCCCGTCATATGTAATTATGCATATATTACGTAAATTCATAATACCAATAGACTTGATATAGGCAGCCGTTTAGCAGCAGTTCATAAAGCGATCGAGCGGAGTCATTATCCCAGCACTTAAAGTAGCACGGATCACGGTGTCGCATCCGGTCGTTTAGAAATATTCTTAACCAACCATACCCAGGTCAAGCAGCTCGAATAGGAAATATGCCGAGTACTATTCCGACCCCATATTGCGAGAGTGAGTCTATGCTACAAGAAACACGTGTAGTTACGTAAAGGGGTGCTGTAAATTCTACTGCTAGTTCCTCTACCTGGTATATATAAGATCCTAGGTTAGATAGTTCGCAATCAAGCTGTTTAATTAGATTCTTTTAAGACCCCGATAAGTAGGAACATGATAGTTGACTCGAAGTTCCTTAAGATCCGGCTTCAATTACTTGAGACCATATTGAGACCATAAAGGCTGATGTATTTTATACTTTGAGGTAACGAAGTGGATGAAAAAGAACTCAAAATATTATCCTAGCCATAATGTACATATGATAGTCTTCGACGGCTATATCTTCCTGCTGAACGGTCCGAGAAGAGATGATAGGTAATCGGGATGGTGATAATCATTGCTATTTTAGACGAGGGTACTCCTATATCCTACTATTAGACTTGGGACTGGAGGATTATAGCCGATTGTCATGGCTTCAAACCCGAGAAAATTACATCTCCATTGTGGTCTTAGTTGTAAGGACTTTTGCTTTAACTGCAAGATTGAAATGAATACGAGGTTTTGGTACCTTTAACGAGGAATCCTAGCTAAGTTCATAGTTTGTTATGCTCAAGTCGAGTTGTATTCTAAAGTCTTGCTCGCTTTATAACAACAACGTTTCGAAATGAATCGGTTTACGGTATCTATGCTTATTGGACTCTATATCATTAAATAGTCTGCTCGTGACTGCAATAACTCATGTATAAAGCCCTTGATCTAAGTTTAAGGATTTATGATAACTAAAGCGCTGTTATAATTCCTAAAATATTTCGTACAACTATTAGATAGAGATCTTCTATGTAGTAAAGATTAGGGGGGAAGCTCACAGAGCACGGACCAGTTTGCGACAACCTTGGAATCTTGGAATATACACCGAGTACCTATTTCTTGACCAACCACCTCAGATCAAAAGGGTCCTAACCCCGCTACTTTTCTATAAATGGACTTGAGAATTAACGATTCCAAGTGGGAAGGATAATTATTTACAGCTGACATATACTTTTGCATGTATCCTAGGTGACACCTAACCCAGGACGATTACAGCCTTCTAAGCTGGCCATTACCTAAATCTCCCCAGGTGATCTCTCCCGACGTCATAAGTGTTCATAATCTCGTATGAGGAACCCCGCTATTCGGTTTACTCGTTCACCCATCCTTGATTTAGTGCAACAAGTGCAAATAGCGACAACGAGGTTATATGTAGGTACCTACTTTAGATACCTCCTAACTATAACATAACATAACTCAAGTTGAAGGTTACCTAGGTACCTAGTTAACTACCTACGTTAGTTGTAACTGGATAGATTGCGACTCGTTAAAACGCGTCATAAAATCATCCGGCTCGGTCTCAGCATCTCCTGTCTTCAATAATAGCGTATTGGTAGAGATTAACAGATCGAATCTGCAGACCTACCACTAAAAAGGCGCATAAGATCCCGAGACGGTGAAATCCCAGCCCACAACTCTACCAGCCGCCTTGCTTTGCAGCTCTTGGCGTGCAAGCCAATCCCGTCCCTAAATTCGACCTTCAGCTTACCCTCATCTTAAACTTGTTTCTTCAACTTGTTTCTTCAACTTGTTTTCTCCCTACTTACACACACCCTCTCTCACAATCGTCTTTCCACCTTCTTGTCGCCTTCTTCCTAGTCGCAAGCCTTCTACTTGCGCGCGCGCAACTGTTTTCTCGTTGTATTCGGATCGCACACGCTTGGAGAACCGGCAAAATGATGTTCGCTATCTTCTTCGCCTTTTGGCGATTCATGCAGATCATTACACTAGTAAGTTCTTCTCTTTCCCTCGAGAAAAGAATATTGGCATTGGCGCTGACGATAACTCCCTCGAAAGATCCCGACGGTGGGCATGTTGGCATATTTCGTCAACGGCTACGTGCAGCTAAATCAGCTCACGCCCAACTATATCCTAGTACTCTTTATCGTGTCGGTACTAGCTTTGGCGTGGTCTATCTACACGCTGTTTAGCTACCACCGCTCGTCTGCCAACGCGACCTTCGTCGCCGTCTTCGATCTTCTGTTTGTGGGGGCTTTTATCGGAGCGGTGTGGACGTTGCGCATGATTGCCACTGCCGACTGCACGCATATTACGCGCGGCGACCCCTACGACGTCAGCTTCGGTCCCTTTGGCAGCGCCTCCGTTACCAACTGGGACACTAACGTTGACAAGACGTGCGCTATGCTCAAGGCCTCCTTCGCGTTCGGCATTATGAATTGTGTCTTCTTCTTCATCACTAGCATTCTCGCGTGTCTACACGGCGATCGCGCAGGCACCGCTGACCGCACATCGTACTACCGCGAGACGCACACTCACCGCCACGGCCATCGCAGCAGTCGCAGTCCTCATAGCAGACACAGCACACACTCACACCGCCGCACCTATGTATAGGGTAGTGGGGCTTATTGTTATATATCTGGCACATATACAAGTGGTTGTACAAATGAGAACGATGGGATTCGGGAGTGTGGGAGTGTGGATCCGTAGAGAGGAATCGGCATTTTCTCACCATAACAGGATATTCGGAACGACTGATTTGTTTAATGTGGTTTGAGATGAGTTGCAATAGGGAATAGGCCCGATTCGATCCGAGACGACGTAACACTTGAGATGAGATGAGTATCTGATAGAAGCAAACGAGGTCGCGTATGCCTATTTTGATTCTCAATGATGATGAGTTTGATGATTATGACTTATTTCGCTTCTACGACGCTATAGTACCCATCTATGTGTCTAAACGCTTCATGAGCCGTGGTGGCTGGTTGTTTATTAGTTTAATATATCTCAATACGCCGTACATATATTATCAGTGTAATGACAGAATACAAGTGAGATAATGACGATATTAGGATTTCTCGTAATGTTATCCCTATTCCTTATTAATATGTTTTCGTAGACCATGCTATTTTTATACAAACGTATATGAATTAGTCCGAGTATAGGTTGCAATTAGTTAAATTTTATATCTGACGTCGTAAGATCAGCAGGTTCTAACCTGACTCTGCAAGGTATATACTTTATAGGCTGAGAAGTATGTACATTGCAGATGTTAGAAGTCATGGGTTCCTATCTTATCCACAAGAATATGACCTAGGGCGTGATATGTTCCTAGGTAGACATCATAACCTATGGGCTCGAGTCGCTCGTCGTATTGGACATCCATATTGTATGCTCGATAATAGTACCCATGTCTACTTAATATGGGAGCGTACGATTGGCGTGATGTGGCAAAAGGCGTCAATGGAGACGCATAGTATTATAGCCTTTTGGTTGCGAGGGACAGAATATCCGTGCTGACCCCTAACTCTAAGCCGATGCTCTTGAACGGGAGATATTTGCCTGGATCTTCCTACTGGTCGTTATACTGCTATAAGAACTCGCTATCCCATGATGCTTTTTATCCTCAGAGACCGAAGTATCGCTTGTTACCGATGTGACCTCATTTAATTGCCATCGGTAAAGTAAGAGGTATTTCACGCCCGTAACTGGTCCTGGCCCACAGTATATCCCCTCGCGACTCCGCTACGCCCCTCCTCAACGACAGTGCTCTCCTCCTCGCCATCGTTCTCGGCACCGAAGTCTGTACCTAAACCCTGCCAGGTTCTCTGCGATCTTAAGAATTCCGCCCCTGGGCTCGCAATACCGTTTACCAAGGCCACATCCCCGACAGCTCGTTTGGTGATTGCCGAGTTCGTACCTCCCCGGTCAGAGCTTAGACCGGCGACCTCGATTTCAGGCCCGCATCGTGGTGCGCTTCGGATAGCGACCCTCATAGGCCGGCTATGGCTCACGAGTTTGCCAGTACGGAGATCGAACTCGGGAGGTTCCGACTCTTCGTCCTCGACACCTCCTTCAACTCCTTCAGGTACTGACCTGGCCACATCTTCTTGTTTGGACAACTTCTTATCATTCTCGTCGGTAACCGGGGAGGCTTTGACGCCTTCAATACCACCCCACCACTCGCCCGTCCAAACCCTGTATTCGTCGCCCTGTAGCGCAAGACTAAGCTCGAAAGGTGTGATAACGGGCTTCCAAAGGCCTTCTTGCTCGACCAACCCGCTCTCCCAACATCCAACGACAACCCAGCCGTCCACCTCGGCGAAGTTAGCCAGCTTCGCGGCGTTTAGCTTGCCAACGACAATGATATAGCTCTTCTTGCCGGCGGCCGCAATCTGGCTTTTCAGTGTAGATATGGTGGACATATAGTTCTTTACGGAGAGCGTGTTGACTAAAATTCCAATGATGGATGCCGTGGCAAACCGGATTACTAGCGCATAGCGGCGGCGAAGTAAACCAGGAGTGGCGCTGGGGTCGGGAGATGCAAATGTCGTAGTATAAGGTGACGAGGGTGTCGAATATATCCTTAAAGAGGCGAGACGAGAGGATAGAGTTAAGAGGAGGGAAGTAGGAGGGGTTGAAATATGAAATAGATGGTACTCGTTCAAATTAATAGACGTATCGGGGGTTATAAGTTTACGATTTGGTATTGCTCCGGTTGGATCTCGCAATATTTCGGTCGCGATGAGGTTGGCATACCCCCTTTCCTTTAATAGCTTACTTATAAAACCAACATGCTCTTGAAACATGATATCAGCCATCACCACTACCTTATCGGCCTTCTCCGGGAACTCTTTCTCGAACGCCTCGACTATGTCGTCGTAGTCTAGCGTCTGCTTCGTGAATATGTGTATTACAGGTAGCCTTGAGGTTGGACTTAGACATGCACGGCCATAGTGTACTACTCCATCAGCATTCGCATGTTCCGCTGCGATCTCATCGACGCAGCAGGCACTATACGACGTGTCCGCCAGGATATATAAGCGCTGGCTCCGATCTTGTACCTCATTTTGGCCTTTTTCCAACTCTGAGCTTAGCGCGCTGACAACCCAAGGCGCATCTGGTAACATAGCATCGGGGAACTGAAGGGCTATTCGTTTCCAGCCATTCTGTTGGATCTCGGCGGCTGTTCGGGCGATCTCGTAAACTTGGTAAAGCTCATAGTCGGATCTATGAAGGCGCTTCGCTTGAGGGATCGCAGAAGACGATGTTGGGTCTTCGGTAAACGTATGTTCTGCTGGTGTCGAAAGGATGGGAGGCGCACTTAATTCAGATGACATGGCGAGAATAAAAAGGGGAAGGGGGGGCTTGTAAATTGTCTGAGCAAGAGTTAAAATATGAAAATTTTATTTTTATTATTATTTTCTTTTCTTCTGTCTTTGGAGGGGTAGGAGGGGTGAACTTCTATTCTATACCTACATGCAGGTAACGGGAGCAGCGGGTACTTTTATGCATGCATTAGCGTTTCTGTTAGTGGACCAATGTGTACCTACCTCATAGGTACATGTAGAGTGCCTTCAATGGGTACATGTACCTAGGTAGGTACGTACTAGTTAGCTGTGACCTATCAGCATAAACCTATTAGGAAACCTATATGAAAGTATCTCTCAGCAACTGTCCAAAGAGAGTATTTCCTCCCGTCATATCTTTTATAGTCGCAGATCATCTTCATATATGATATTATCTATCTTATCGGTTTGTCTGTATATCATATCTCGTAAAATCGTCGCTGCATTCCAACGAGACTTAACCCTTTGAATATCAAATTCAAAGCTTCACCTGGCCGGCATTCAACCGATTCCAGTCACTGTTGCCAAATTTCACGTACGTTCCATCTTTGAGCCAGAATAGCTCATCGTCGCCAACTAGAGTTGGGTTAACACCTTGCTCACGCAGTCCGTGTTTCTGCTGCTTATTCGTGCCCGTAACCGCTGCCGTAAGCCCCTTTCCTATTCTCAAGAATATAGGCACGGCATACTTAGGAAGTTTGTTACGCGCGTGCTCCGCCAACGACCGTAGTAGCGTGTCATCAAGCACTTCCTGGGTTAGCGTGAGTGCGGCACACCCAGCCCTTCCGTCGTGATTCGGTAGTTGCACACCATACACGTTGGCTTCCTGTACCGCCGGGTGCGTACCCAACGCCTCGCTCACTTCTGTCGTCGCCACATTCTCGCTCTTCCACCGGAACGTGTCGCCGATTCTGTCGTGGAAGAACATACGACCTTCGCTGTCTAAACTGACGAGATCGCCCGTCCTAAAATATCCATCGCCCTTCTTGAACACGTTCCGAAGAATCTTTTTCTCCGTCGCCTCATGGTTGTTGTAATATCCTTGAAAGTCCCTTTGCGTGTCGGCTTGCAACGTCATCAGCAGTTCGCCGATTTCGCCGGGGTTCACATGTCGGCAGAGGCCGGTCTTGGGATCGCGCCAAGGACTATCTGTATCGGGATCTTGCCGTACAATTGCAGATGTAAGTTTGGCAATCTGTCGGTAGAGGATCCCAAAACGCCCGATGGCTCCGGTCGCGAAATCGTTGCGGGAAAGGTTCCACGTCGCTAGATTGCCCTCCGTAGCCCCGTAAAACTCGGCAACGCTTTCGATATTGAACCGCTCTCTAAATTTCTCCCAGATATCTGGCCGTAGACCGTTGCCGAACGCTATACGGATATTGTGCTTCTTATCCATGTTCTCGCCTGTGGCTGGGTCGATCTGTGGCCGTGCTGCGAGCAAGTAACGACATGTCTCCCCCACGTATTGAATCATGGTTGCATCGTGCTGGCGCGCTTCACTCCAAAACGTCTTGGTTGAAAACCTTTTACCGATCGCAAAAGTGCAGCCGCTTTCCAAGCAATGGCTCATACCCATAATAGTAGCCGAGCCGTGATAAAGGGGCATGCACTAGAATGGATTAGATTCTTATGTTGTAGAATATTAGGAGGTGAGTCATACCGTATAGAATACATCGGATATTTTCGTCCCTAAGAAGCCACTGACGAAAGATCCCGCCAAGGTCATCTTTTTCCAGGACACGATGGCGGCTTTCGGTAGCCCCGTAGTACCAGAAGTATAAATGAGAATAGCTATATCTTTAGACACTTCGCCAGAGCGGAGAGAGTCGGACGGTCGTACTGGCTCAGTAGCAAGGACCTCAGCCTTTGCCTCCCCTGTTAAGAACTCGATTCTCAGATCTCCTAGCTTCTCACGGACGGTGTCGTCGAAATTCGTCGCAACCTCTGGATCGACCAATATGAGGACAGAATTCGCCGTATTGACGCAATGAACCAACGGTTGACCGGTTAAGTTATAGTTGATGTACGCCGGCTTTGCGCCGATGGACCATAAGCCGAAGCAGATGAATATGAAGTGATCCGAGTTTTGAAGATCGACGGCGACGATATCCTTAGATTTGACGCCAAACTTCGTCTTGAACCAGTTCCCGTACTTCAGCGCCATCTCGTAGACCTCGGCGTACGTCCATGACTTATCCTGGAAGCGGATAAACGGCCGGTTACTGGTCGACTTATTTTTTGCGGCTTCTTCCAGCGTATAAAATGTACTGCAGCGGTCTTTTCGCTCCCGGTTGATGAGGCGAAAGATGGCCGGCAGAGTGCCGCGTAGCATAGCTCTGTCATACCAAAATCCCGTCTTAGCATTGAGATATGCAAGCCCCGCCGCTGCCACCGGCAGGGAAAGCGCTAAAGAAGCTACAAGGAAGATTAGTACTGAGGGAGAAAAACAAAAGGAAAAAAAAGGCAAAATTGGAGAACCACGTAAGCCAAGTTTGGTGTTTAACAGGTAGCCAACTCCGTCATTCTAGGGACTGCGTTTGTGTTTGGGACTTACTCGGCATGTTCCAGCTTCGGTAAATTAGCTTATTTAGTTGCTTCCTAGAGATATGTATGTCTAGAATTGGGTAGGTAACTAGGCTAAAGAAGCAAAACGTATCGTAGATACAGAAGTTTAGCCACTTAGCAATTAAATATACAAGAGAAATGAAGCACTGACAAGACCGTGAATATTTCGTAGGATAGCAATGCAAGGCAAAAAGAAAACCTGTGACCTATACATGAAACAGAAGAGATAAAAAGCAACTTGGTACGGTCAGGGAGGTAAAGTAAATAAATAAAATGGTACGTAAGGCATGGCGAGGACTAGGAGGTATCAGCTTAACTTACTATCAGGTAGTTTACCAATATCATCCATACCTTGGTGGGCCGAGGTGGCTCGTTACGAGAAGCCTCCCGCAGACTAATAATCCCTGATCCGCATTATATCACCGCCTTGCGGATACCTGGGGCATAGGACATGGGATGTGATCTCGGGAGTACAAGCGAGCTGGTATTGGTGTCCAGTTTATGTATTTTCTATTTTTTCAAACATATATGCGTCCCAACCCGTTCGTTTTACATAGTCATTCATGCTCTGGAAGTGCGTAAGGAGTTGTGTCATGGCTGATCCGTGAGCTGCAAGCTACCCCTCGTAACTTGTGAACCTCGGCTTGTAACGTAGACACGTTGGATGCTGGACGGGGCATGTTTGGCCGAGGCTGCAGAGCAAATTCAAAAATTGAGGACTTGTATCCCATGAGCTTCTTATAATGGTCTAGATCAGGTACCTATGTATGCATGCATATGTCTTATATCGGATCTCGTCCGCTTGGGATGGGAAGCACTAAGCAACCTTCGATCAAGTTCAGGTTCAGGTTCAGACATCTTCCAGGAGGAAGAGCCATTGATAAGACTTTACTTAGGCCACAAATCGAAGCCAAGACTGTTAGCAATTATCCTATTTCGTATGGTTGCTATTAAATCCGATCCAAAGATTGAACTAGTTGGGGTTAATAAGTTGGTTAGTGACTGTACATACATAGGTGGTGAATATTCTAGGATTAGAACATCAATGTAATCCAAGATGAGTCGAGACAAGGTTATTACGACTCGCCTATGAGCATAATTCTCTACGATAGTGGCTTGGAGCATAATGATTGTTTTATCAGTATGCTTACTTCTTTTAGGTTATCGAAGCTACGTATAGTTACATAAAGAAGATGGAACTGATTGAATATTCAATGGGGAAAGCAGCACCGGAAAGTTTCCGCTGTCATTTCTCATTCTACCTAGGTACCTAGGTACCTCATATCTATGCAGGTATCTTACGTATCTCATATACATTTGGAATTTGTCATTTTGCGACACGTTAACACCTTTGATCCTGCACCAACAACGCAATTAAAATCCAAAGTCATGATTTCGAGAAGATAGTCCCGTTAATATACGTAGCCATGTCGTCGTCTGTTTCCGCAACCCGACACGATGACATCTCATCCGAAACTGAACCGGCTGCAGCGATTGATAGAGGTAGTTCTAAGATAAACAACGGCGCAAACCCGCTGTTGACGCGAAAACAGCCACCGCCGGAGAAGCCAGAAGATATTCATAGACGATCCTACATCGTCGCATCCTTCTGGTTTATTGTACTATTCTTAGGGCTGCCGATATGGTGGAAGACAACGACGATATATCGGGCAGACCTACCCCTAAGCCAGATGATGGATTGGGCCGACGGCAGGGTTAGAGCAACCTTTGTAAATATCTAATATATATGTTACTAACTTATCTCTACTCCAAGGCCTGCAGTCCAGTATTCCCGATTAAAATCGCAATCGATGCGCCGACCTTACAAAAAGACGAAACCGATAATCTCGTGCGCATTACACAGCAAGCTCTAGAATCTGCCAACGACTTTAAAGCACATCATATACAGCTCGAAGTATCTCCACCAGCTAGTACACATCTAATCCACGACTCAGACATTGCTCTCACGGTACGACTAAGTCCTGGCGACGCCGCTGCATCCTCCCTCCATTCTCAAGCGCCCATCCTCGAAATCACCTATCCTCCAAACTCGATACCAGCATCCGATGCTGCTTCTTCTGGCTTTGCGACGTACCTGGCAACGCAGCTTCGATTGGCTTTCTCAGAAGAGCGGGAGGTCATGTCATATCTCTTAGCAAAGTCTTCCATACCCTTCGAACAACGGCCTCTAGAAGCATCTCAAGACTCGGCCGATTCTTTAGCGAAGCGAATGACGAGATCCCTAAAATACTCCCGGACCTACCATCTCACATTCTCGTTGTTCACAAGCGGGCCATCTCCGAGCAGCTGGGATATCGAGTCTGCTATAGATGAATACATGAAACCGATATTGGATTTGCTCGGACCTATCCACAACTTTACCATCGATACCCAAGTTCAGCTGTACGCCGCTCCCGGTGTACAATCGCAGGTACTAAGCAAAGAAGATCTGTCTTCTTTTATCAATGCTGCCGAATGGCCACTGTCGCCCTCTATAGGAGGTGCTCCAACGGTCAATTTCGTTGTATTCATCGGCAACCAAACCATAGGAACCGCCTCGGAGGTTGGTACTTCCCAATCTTGGCTTATACCGCAATGGGGCTCCGTATACCTCTTACCACCCCCTTCCACAAGCCATGTATCTTCAGGGGTATTGAAACAACCTATCCTAACATTCGCCTCGCATCTGCTTTCGCTCCTCGGCACACCGCAATCGGGATCCTTACCCATGCAACTGTCGACGCTCACGCGCATCCGATCTGCAGACTTGCTTTTGCGTGCCTCCTCTTCTCTGGCGTCGCTAGCTCGTCTCTCATTGGCTCTGCCGAGCATATCCATCCCGTCTAGCGTCGCTGACGGCGTGGCCAAGTCTATGTACCACCTACAACTCGCATGCTCCAACCTGGGAGGAACTTACGGGCTCGAACACGCCCGCATTGCTGACGTAGAGGCCGAGCGCGCATTTTTCGAGAAGAGTATGGTAGGACAACTTTACTTCCCCGACGAGCACAAGATTGCTGTTTATCTGCCACTGCTAGGCCCTGTAGGGGTGCCTCTGGTTATTGGCCTGTTGAACCAGATCAAGGCCTGGAAGAAGTCGAGGGCGGAGAAAGCGAAGAAAGCATGAGCGGTTTTCGTGGCGAGAACTAAGTAATACGGAATAAAACTGGGCATATAAACGCTCCGGTATATTAAAGTACTATCAACGTATTACCACTTTATCAGTGTTAGTAGCCTGGTATAGGCAGTGAGCACCAAGCAGAAGCAGGCTCATAATCAGAAGCTCGATGCTTAGTTCGTCAATCTTCTTGCGAGAATTGCTAGTCCTAGGGATAATAGCATCTCGGCCAAACTACTCAATGTCGAAAAATAAACCCGAGACACTAGCATATGAGCTACACAGCATACACCCCATAAATGCCACAAATGGTTAATTGTTCTGACATTCTGACAAGACGCTACGCGTACGGAGTTTACACTATATTAAGTAGCATATTAAACAGGAGTTGGTATCTCCTGCAGAATATGGCATATCACTTCAACGTCTAAATCCTCGTAAAAGGCCCTAAACAGCTAATAATAGCACTATACTCTAAAAAAACTATAAAAATCTACTAATTGGATAGGATATATAAAATAAATACGCAAAATAAGGCCATAAACTATAAATATGGGAAAATAACGAATGTATCTATATTAAATACATAACTAAATAATAATAATCGTAGCTATCTAATCAGAAGAATACAACGAATATTAGACCTTTATATGGCCTATAACCTAAGATTACATAATAATACCCTTGCTCTTGGCGATGTAGCACCACACCAGTTCAATATCAAAGTAGTACATAATAAAACAGTAACTTTAAACGTATAGCACATCCACTTTCACGTGAAATAGCCTAATATGCCACCACTATAAGAAGGATTAGGTATGAGGTAATAATTAGGTAAGGATTAGGTATATACCAATAAGCGTACGGCAAAAAAAAAGGAAGGAATCGAAACATACGGTATTAAAATGAGGCTATTATAATTTGTTATTGTTTATTATTAAGTTATATGTGTATGGGTTAGCTTAAAAGGTAAACCTTTTTAAGCTTAACCTTACGCACGTAATGGTACGTAATTAGTTTATATAATTAGTTATTTCTTATATTTTAATAATTATTTATTTAATTTATATTAAAATTAATATCGTTTTTTAATAAATTTATAATTTTACTTAATTATATTATAATATTTATATTTAATTAAATATATTATTTAAATTAAAACTATTACCACTTTTTAAATTAATAATTAAATAATTTAAAATAATATTACTTATTTAATTAAAATTAATAATCTTTTTAAAACTTATTATAATTACATTATTAATTAAAATTTTATTTTAATAAATAAAGCTTTAAATTAATATTATTAATTTAATTTTTTTAATTTTAAATTATTTAATTTTTCCAATTAAATCTTTAAACTTTAACTGTAAAAAAGCTTTAAAAAAAGCATTATTACTTTAATATAATTTATAATTACTTTTTAAATCGTACGAAATAACTAATAAAGCCTTACGTAATATCGTTAATTAATAATAATATATATAATAATATATAATTTTTTTATTTTTAACGTTAACGTTAACGAAATTTAATATTACATTTAACTTTTACGAATTATAAAATTTATAAAACTATTAATAATAATTTTTAAACTTTTTTTAATAGCTTTAATAGCTTTAATAATTTATAATTTAATAATAATAAACGTTTATTATTTTTTTTTAATAATTTATAAAGTAATAAAATTAATAAACTAATGTAATGCCACATTGTTAAAAGCAAAGGTATTATTAAACTGGTATGATGCCACATCGCCAAGAACAAGGGTATTATTATGTAATCTTAAATCATAAACCATATAAAAATCTAATATTTATTGTATTCTTCTAATCAAATAACCACAATCATCATCATTCAATTATGCATTCAATATAAACACATTTATTATTTTCCCATATTTACAACTTATAGCCCTATCTTACGTATTTATCTTATATATCCTATCCGATTAATAAATCCTTACAATTCTTTTAAAATATAATACTATCATCAACTATTTAAGACCTTTCACAAAGATTTAAACGTTAAAGTAATATGCCATACTTTATAGGAGATACCAACTCCTGTTCATTATTATATAATCTTAAGTCATAAGCCATATAAAAATTTAATATTTATCGTATTTTTCTAATTAAATAACCATAATAATTATCATTTAATTATGCATTTAATATAAACACATTCGTTATTTTTTTATATTTATAACTTATAGCTTTATTTTACGTATTTATCTTATATATCTTATCCGATTAATAAATTTTTACAGTTCTTTTAAAGTATAATGTTATCATTAACTGTTTAAAGCCTTTTACGAAGATTTAAACGTTAAAATAATATGTTATACTGAACTGGTGCTGGTGTATCAGGTGACCTTGATCTTGATCATGTGATTATATTCTTAGTATAAGTACCATTTATGGTCGCACACACCCATTTTACATAGCATCATCCACTTTTAATACAAGTCATTCCTT
>NW_026054620.1:0-23869 GCF_022478715.1 Daldinia decipiens
AGTACCATTTATGGTCGCACACACCCATTTTACATAGTATCATCCACTTTTAATACAAGTCATTCCTTTTCATCATCAGTCATCATTTAAAAGTCTTTGATATCAAGTTTAATAAGGCTTGATCCAAGGCTAAGACGTTTAAGTCTTGTTTAATATAATTTAAAAAGTATTATTATATTAAGATTTAATTATTAATTTTAAGATATGTAAAAGCTATAACGTATCTCAATTAGTTAAATATTAAGAAATAAAAAGTGGCTTTATTAAATGCGTAAAAGATATAAAAATAAGGTTAATAAAAATACTGGTAATTATCACGTTTAAAGTTATGTTTTAAGTTATTTAAAAATAATATATAATGTTTTTTAAGTTATATTATACTTAATATATAAAACAATTAATTATAAGAAATTAATAATAAAAAAGGTAAGTTAATTAATTAATTAATAAGTTATTAAGTTTATTATAAAAAAAGTAAAAGTTTAATTAATATCAAAGCTTATTTAAGTTAATATTAAAATATTAAAGAAGGTAAATAACTTAATTACGAGGGTTATTTACGAAGGTTATACGATATTAAGATAAAAAGGGAAATAAAATCAATTAAATTTATTATAAAAGAGGTAAAACCGTATAATAATTTTTATACCACAATCTTTATATATATTTAATTCGATAATAAACATCACGATCAAATCCGTTATTATTAAACAGGAATTAATATCTTTTATAAAGTATAACATATCACTTTAACGTTTAAATCTTTATAAAAGGCTTTAAATAACTGATAATAATGAACAAGACTTAGACGTCTTAGCCTTGGATCAAGCCTTATTAGACCTGATATCAAGGACTTTTAAATGATGAAACTGATGAAAAAGAATGACTTGTATTAAAAGTGGATGATACTATGTAAAATGGGTGTGTGCGACCATAAATGGTACTTATACTAAGAATATGATCACATGATCAGGGTCAAGGTCACCTGATACACCAGCACCAGTTCAATAACATTATACTTTAAAAAAACTATAAAAATTTATTAATTAAATAAGATATATAAAATAAATATGTAAAATAAAGTTATAAGTTATAAATATAAAAAAATAACAAATATATTTATATTAAATATATAATTAAATAATAATAATCGTGATTATTTAATTAAAAAAATATAATAAATATTAAACCTTTATATAACTTATGACTTAAGATTACATAATAATACCCTTGCTTTTAACAATGTAACACCACATTAGTTCATTATATAAAAGCTTTTAAAATAATCTTTTATTATTAATTTTATTTAAGTAATTTTATAATTTAATTCTTAAACTTATAAAATAATATTATATTAATATTTTAATAATTTAATAAGGTTTTTTAAAATTATAAATATTATTTTTAATTTTTAATTATATAAATAATAATTAAAAATCATATTAATCTACTTATTAATAATTAATATAAAGTTTATAACCTTATAATTATTTATTTTTAATAAATAAAAATTAAAATTAACTTTATATTAAAAAGCTTATTAATGTAATGTAATATATGCTTTATTTAACGTTTTATTTTAAATATATTATATATTTTATATTTAATTATTATAAATCTCTTAATTTTTATTTCTTTATTAATATTAATTAAATATTTTAAAATGTAAAATTTTAAATATTTTAATTTTAAATATTAATAAAAAATAATTATAATATTTAAAATTCTTATAAATTTTAAATTTAAAAGGTTATAATATATATAAAAAGTAATTTTTAAAATTTTATAAAAATATTCTTAAATATAAATTAATTATAAGATTATGAATAAAATTTTTATAATAAATTATATTTATTAACTTTATTTTAATATAATTACTTGATAATATTATTTTAAAATGAATAAATTAAAATATTTTATTAAATATATAAATAATAATTTTTAAATTTAATATTATTAAATAATATTATAAAAGTTATATCTTTTTTTATAATAATTATATATTTATTTAATTAATTATTCTTATTTTTTATCTTTTAAATATTTATTTCTTTTAAGATTTTTATTTTAATTATTAAATTAAAATTGATTTTTAAAATTAATTTTATTAAAATAATATTTAAGTTTTTATTTTTAAATATATAAAAATCTTAATAAATTTTATATTTAACATTATAATTATAATTTAAATTAATATTAATTCTTTTATATTTATTAAAATTATTTTACCGCTTTTTAAAAATCTTTATAAATTATAATAATCTTTTTTAATAATTAAATTTATTTTTAATTAATATTTTTATTTTTATTAATACCATAAATTTATTTAAAAACATCTTTAATTACCTTTTTTTTTAACACTTTTAAAAACTTATATATATTTTTATAATGTTATAACTATTTTTTAAAATATTAAAATCTTATTATATATTTTTTTATAAAAAATAATATTTTAAATAATTATTTAATTTATTAATATAAATTTTAAAATTAATATTAATATATAAAACTATTTTTAAAAATCTTTAATAATAATTAACTTTAAACATTTAACTGTAATAAAAATAATTAATTAATTATTTATTTAAACTTTTTAACTTTTAAATACCTTTATAAATAATATTATAACCTTTACATAATTATTTTAAGTTTTATATTTTAATATATATATACTTAAATAACTTTTTAAGATTTTATATATATTTTAATAATGGTTGTATGACGGCGATACGTAAGTACCTTATCGGAGATAAAGTACCTTGCCGTTAATATTAAAAAAAAGAACAATGTATCCATTATTATAAATATAAAAAGATATTATCTTATTAATTACTTTTAAATAAATTTTTTCTTTTTTAAACATTTATAATACATTAATTTTAATACCATTGTTTATTATTACTTTATTTATTACTTTTATCATATATACGTATTTATTAACATTTAAATTATATATTTAAATTATTATATAATTTTAAAGTAATATTTTAATATAATTTAAATAATTAATTAATTTTTTATTAATTATATTTAATTTTTTAAATAAAACTTTTATAAAATCTTAATTATTTAAAATTAATATTATTAATAATTAATCTTTTAATAAAATTCCTACCTTTATTATTATTTCCGGTTAAAATTTAAATAAATTAAATAATCTTTTATAATTTTAAATTTAAAATATTTAAGAAAAAAACTTAAATTAAATTTTAAATTTTCCATATATATTAACGTTATTAAAATCTATCCACTTTTAAAACTAATAACTTTAAATAAATAATATAAATGTTTCATTTTATATATTTTAATTATTAAAATATTTAAATTTAAAATTTAATAATAATATAATAAAATTTATAATAAAATAATAAATAAATAATATATATTAAATAAATAATATATAAAATTAATTAATAATATTCTTAATAATTTAATTTATTAAAATAAAATTATAAAAACATATATTATACCGCTATTTTATATGAAACTAGGGATTTTCAAGTTACCTAACATAGCTGTCGCATATAATAAGTAATGACATTTTATGACATTACAAGTTACCTTTTGGTCAAGTGGATAATCTGACAATAGTTAACTAATCTGTCAATCATATGAGCTAAGGGCGGACTCCAAATTCCGATCATCATTAAACATGGCTATATCTTTTAAATCCCGTCTTAGTAGCACGAATACCTTTCCTCGTAATGTTGCTTCACTATAAGTCGTGACTTTCAAATTGCAAATTTTGGTCTTCGAAAGAAAGTCAGGCCAAAATATTATAACAACGCAAAATTGAACTCCTTGGAGAGTATGTCAAGAGTAATCCGTACAAGTAAGTTATCCCATTCAACATACATGCATACAACTCTCTAACTATACGAAATTAATATGTTAGATGAACAGTTATCTAGACAAAGCCTTCCTCGTTTAATTTCTAGACCAAAAGACTTCTCGTTCTTCTACACATAATGCCTTCCAACTTCGCAGCGTGGCTTCCTGCTAAATGCGTGAAGCCGTTACAGATTGACCCAGCCCCTTACACACCACCTGGAGCAGGCGAGATCGTGGTTAAAAAGAGAGCCGTGGCCATCAATCCCGTTGACTGGGGTAAACAAGAGGCGGGGAATATAATCTTAGGTTATATTAATTATCCCTTCATTCAGGGTGGCGATGTAGCTGGAGATGTTGTAGAAGTCGGCTCTGATGTGAATCGCTTTCGTGTTGGAGATCGAGTTATTGGACAAGCCGTAGGGGCGGCTTCTTCGTCAAACAATCCTGTAGAAGGTGCCTTTCAGCATTACACGGTTATTCGCGAGCACCTTGCTACCGTTATTCCGGCCTGGATGTCTTACGAACAGGCGTGTGTATTACCGTTGGCGCTGCTAACAGCCGCCTACGGTCTTTTCGACCCTGGCTTTCTAGCACTCGACCCGCCTACCGTTCCTCCCCCGTCACCTAATTCTATTCAGAAGGCAATTGTCATCACGGGTGGCGCATCTAGTGTGGGAAGTAATGCTATTCAGCTTGCAGTATCGGCAGGGTACCAGGTCTACTCGACAGCATCACCTAAGAATTTTGCATATGTCTCGAGGCTGGGCGCTATACGCGTTTTTGATTACCATAGTACTACTTGGGTTGACGATTTAGTTTTGGAACTTCGGGGAAAGACGTTAGCGGGAGCATTTGCAGTCGGAGATGGTGCTGTCGAAACCTGTACTAAGGTGATATGCCAATGTGACAAAGTCGAGAAGAAGCTCGTTGCTTATGCTGGGTCTTTGATACCCTTGGATAACTTCACCTCCACTACAAGCACCGTGAGGTTTCTAGGGTCAATGATGCTTCAACTTGGCCAGAGAGCCCTAGTATCATCTTATACAGGGGTGCGTACCAAATTTATCGTGGCTGAAGACATATGCGAGCCGGATAATGTCGCCAGTCGTTTGGTGTTTCGAGATTTCCTTCCACGCGCACTGGCATCTGGACAGCTGGTGCCTGCTCCGGAGCCTCTTGTGATAGGAAAGGGGTTGGAGGTGATCCAAGAAGGGATGGAGCTTCAGAAGAAAGGGGTATCAGCACAGAAGATTGTAGTGTCGTTGTAACGCGACTGGTTTTATTTTCTTCACCTTTAGTATGATCAGCGAGACTATTCCTATTAGATAAATTGTTTATATCTCTACCATTAAATGAATACTCTTGAAAATTGTTATGAGACCTTACGCTGTATGAAGATAATACATGGACTGCCCGATAAAAATGGGCCCGGATTTCGGTAGTATAACTCCGATCGTTACCTCCGGAGATAGGGGTTTACTAAGTCTGTCCGGATGTGAATGCTACTTACCTTATATTCTATCTTCGCCTATATATTATATTAACCCGAGTTACGACTCTGAGGGAATCGTCGGCTCCGGACTTCCGCCTCTGCCCCGTCCTCTGCCTCCGCTTCAATATTATGAATTGTAAGTAGGTCAGCACACTCAAGATCCGCTATGGAAAGGAGAGGTCCAACCTACTCAGTTCCTTATGGCCAGGCCTGCATGCAATGTTTTAAGTCTAAGTGCAAATGTGTCTCTCGGCCTGGCGGGGATGGCTGCAAGAGGTCAGTACAACTACCTATTCTATCAATTATCATATTTACCTGACGGTTGACCTTGATCATCCAGATGTTATCGACTTAATAAGCAGTGTCACTCCTCAGACTCAATTCGCAGACGAAATACACAAAGAAACCATGATTCTGCGGCCAGGATTCCTCAGCTGGAAGGGAAACTAGAAGGGCTCGTATCGCTCCTTCAATCCATCACTAAGTCCCCTGATTCGTCCGATGCCCTGCACAAGCTTCTGAATGAGGGGGTAGTTAATAGCTACGAGCAACAACAGAATCTTAATACTCCTAGTTTAACCCCTAGTAATGTCGTTGGGTATAACCCCGTTCCTAGTGATAATGATGGTTCGATTATTCCACCCCTGAGTTCATCATGTCAACCAGAGATCAATGCCCCGTCCAGTACTCACACGTTTGCCTACGAGCCGCCTGCTAACGAAGTCGACGCTTATTTTACCGTCTTTCGTTCCCAGTTACAGAAACACTTTGCATTTGTCTATATCTCCCCTGATATAACAGCACAGCAGCTACGCCAAACTCGGCCATTCCTGTTCCGTGCTATCATGGCAGTTTCTTCCCCTTCCATGCAACAGAGAAGAGAAAGGGGAAAAGAGTTAAAAAAAAAGTCTTGACCCAAAATGCACTGGTTAAGAATCAATCAAATCTCGACTTGCTGCTAGGTCTGTTTACATACGTAGCTTATAGCTTCGATCCGTTTCTTAATAGGCAAGGCACATTATCTCGTCTGATGATGATAGCATTATCTCTTGCAGGTGACCTTCATCTCAACGAACCCCTACCTGAAGACGTTCATATGATAGGCCCTCTTACACCTGGGTTTTCCAATGGTTGTGGGTACCTGGTCGAGGACGCGTTAGAGGGGCAGCGAGCCGTGCTAGGGTGCTTTGTCCTGAGCTCCATGTGTGTACCTTCAAGTCATGTTACTATCGCCCTTACAGTTATTATTAGATTGAAAGATATTACTAACTCAACATTATCCCTAATAGAATATCGTCTTATTATGCCCAGATGGATGCGATGAGGTGGACGCCGCAAATGGAAGAGGCGCTCAGTCTAATGGGATTTAATAAGGAATGTCCAACCGATGAAGCAATTGCATTCCAAGTTCGTTTACAAATCTTTGTGCAAAGAGTCCGAGAATCGCGAAAAGCAAGTCACTCTTCCCTAGGCGCAATGCCCCTCCCGGGTTCATATTTACTACAAGGCATTACATGGGAAATTACAAGAACTTAAGGGGTTCTTGGCCCCTGAAGTACAGAACCGATGTAAGATGGGAATCATTTTAAGACATCAAATCGTTACTAATATAATATCAGAAATCCTTATCGCGCAAATTCATTATACTGAACTCTGCATAAATGAAACAATTCACACACCGAATTCGCAGCTGCCGCTAATGGGGGCTGGTAGCAATACAATTGGGTTGGAACGCCTAGTGTGCCTATGGCGGTCCGTAAACGCTATCAAGTCATGGTTAGACATATTTTTTACTCTATCACCTTCTGAATTGCGAGGCCTCTCATTTCTTTTCTGGGCACAAATGGCACGCTGCGTTGTAGTTCTCTATCGATTATCAACTATTGAAGATTCAGCCTGGGACTGTAAGGCCGTGCGGGACCACGTAGATGTGCGTCTAGTACTTAGCCGTATATCTGAAAAGTTGGAGCTAGCTGGCAGAGAAACGGGACAGCACCTTGATGGCAACATCTTCGTACAGCTTGCGAAATTACTTCAGAAGTTTCGTTCATGGGTTATTACCAAGATCATGTTAGATGATACTGGAGACGCACAAGTCTGGGCATATACTGATGCTGCAATCAGTGGCAGTAGCGTAGCCCAAGTTCAAGGTGAAGCTGAACGGCTCGTGGGACTTGGGGACGAGAACTGGTGGGATGAATTCTTCGTCGGGTTCAAGTAAATTTTTACGAAGTACGTATTTGATAGATTGCATCTTGCAATACAACAATGGTTAGGTACTTGAGGACAACAGACTCAATCAAAGCTTCCAACCTTTCAACCAAGACCTAGTTGTGCAAAGGTATCGCTTTAAGGGCCCCTATCAACCCGCTTACAGTTTCAACAAGGAAGTTCCAGGGCTGCGCTTTATCGGATGCGACGTTGTACACCTGAGGTTCCTCTTGAGTAGGCTAGAGACTGAAGCTCTGTAACATATTAGCAACAGTATCTACGGGGACCCAATCAATTAGGGTCACTAAGATTGGGATATATCCAAGCTTCTTTGAAGTCCGTATGATTGCCGATATCCATACTTGGTCTGCCCAAGTGCCGGCGGCCCCTTGGCTTGGGCCACCAACTTGGCCAATACGGACGATAGACACAGGTATGATCTTCTATTTGCAACAACAAGTATCCGTTCAACTGCCAATTTAAGTTGCCCGTACCCAGTATTCATTGCAGCAAGGGCATCATCGGCCGGTGCTTCGGGGACCGTTACCTTGCCAGCAAGATTTTTAACTGAAGACATGGAACTGATGAAATAATTTATATGTTACGTTTGCTTGCCGCCGACAGATGGACCAAATCTCGAGTTGCCCGCAGGAACGGTTCAAATGACCGGATCGTGAGACCAAAGTCTAACCTCCACAAATTGTAGACGACGACGTCCACGTCTTTGGCCAACAGGTTGTAGTCCTCTTGGCTAAGCCCAAGAAACGACTCCTCGAGGTTGACTTGGATATATGTAAGCTTGTGTATAAGATGGCCCAGATCATTATCTAGGGATTTAAGTGCCTTCGCTTACCTTTCTTCCTCATCACTTCAACAGGGGTGTAGATATGATTCTAGCTAGACTCTTGAGAATATTTTTCTAAACAATGAGTCCTGCTATTATACTTATTGAAGTTGAATTACGCGAGACATGATTCCAGGTACGAATAATAAAGCTGATGGGACACGTGCCAATTCCCTATGTCGAGCGTTGACACGTTGTTGGGGAGCCATCTGAATTCACGGAGCGGAGGCTATGTGAAAGGTAGCGTTGATGCTAACTTACACGGACCGATAAATACCTACCTAACCTAGGTAGGATCTCATTATGTAAGCAAATTTAGAATTTCATCAGCAGTTGTTCGAATCCGTACGAATGTCATCAATACAATTTCATATATCAATAAACGCCTGCTTAATAATTGACCTCTCAACCCTACTCGATTGATTACCTAGACCACGGCATTAATGAATCGCTTTAATATTATGGATTGCCATTTTCCGTGGCCTAAACAGCCACGAAACCTTGCATAGTATTTACAAATCACGCGTTTAGTCGAGTTGGGCATGATGTTAGTCTAGCAATGCCTATAGAGCTTTCGATCCTCACTAGTGCCAACGCAGCAGTGTGGTCAAACTGGCTATTTTGTACATATCGCTGGTAAATCTAAGGGTGTGTGGTTGACCCTAGCCAAGAAGGGTGCCACAGCCACGACCTCGCTCACATATCCCCAAGCACTTGATGAAGCACTCTGTTACGGGTGGATTGATGGACAGACCCTCAAGGACGATGGAGAGAATGCGCTTACGTCCTACTCACAGCGGTTCACACCGCGTGAACCGCGGAGCAGCTGGTCGAAGCGAAATGTCGCACATGTAGCACATCTTGAACGCGAGGGCCGAATGACAGATGCGGGACGACGCGTCATCGAGGCTGCTAAAGCATACGGGCGCTGGGGATCTGCATACGAGGGCCAAGAAATGGCGGAGTTCCCAGAAGAGTTCCTCGTCTCTATTGTGGCCGTACTCGCAGCAAAAACTGCCTTCGGGGCATTAACGCGGCAGAATCGCTTTTTAATGTGCTATCGCCTGAAATCGCTGAAGACTCAAGCTGGGCGCGAGAAGAGAACATCTGCATTTGTTGCCATGTTAGCGCATGGCGAGGTGCCGTATTCGCAGAAACAATCTGTGCGGTCTTTGAGCCCAACGACGTCAAACAGTAGCTCAGCTAGAAGAGAGAAGAAACCAACTGTATCTAACATTCACCAAGCAGTGCGAAGGTCTGCGCGCGTGTCTCAGCGCACAAGATGCCTTCCCAGCAAATAGAGGGTACTGGTACCATCAAGGATGGCGTAATATCATGGGGATTTGACTTCAACCCAGTATGAAAGACCCTCGTTAACAATAGATACCTACCCATTAGCGGCGGTGGTGGTCGGGTTACATGTAAATAAGATGAGCCCAGCTTTACTATTACACCAAGCCAGAGGTAAGGCTATTCCCACCCTTATTCACATTACATGAGCATTACATGAACATTACTTTCCGTCTTCATCCCTAATTTTCTCGTCTATTAGATTACAGGTATAATCATACGTTTTACTACTTCTTTTGTTTCGATCCGTGTTTCCCTAACCTTTTTTCCTAATTGCGGCGTATACGCTAGATCTGCTGGGAAGCATTCAGTCGATAACTCTCGCTTCGCTCCATCAACTCGCTATGGCTGCCCTTGTCTACAATTTTTCCTCCTTCTACGACTAAAATGACGTCGGCTTTTTGAATGGTATGGAGTCTATGGGTTATAGCAATCACTGTACTTCCTCGTGCAGCAAAATTTTCTATACCCAATCTAACAGCTCGTTCGCTCTCAGCATCCAAAGCGCTTGACGGTTCATCAAGCAGTAGAAGACTCGGATGCCGTACTAAAGCACGTGCAACTGCGACCCTCTGACGTTGACCGCCCGAAAGACGCGAACCATTCGGTCCACATTCCGTGTCGTAACCCTGCGGAAGTCCCATAATGGTGTCATGAATGTTTGCTATACGACAAGCGTCCTCAATTTCGACTTCGCTAGCCTCGTGACCCGGACGAGCGCCAAGGCCGACGTTAAACTTGATGCTACCATTAAACAATGCACTGTCTTGTGGTACGACAGCAATATTCTCGCGGAAATCGGCGTTATCGCGAAGGGAAATATCCATTCCGTTTATCTCCACAGACCCTGCTGACGGGGAATACATTCCCTGGATGAGGCTCATGATGGTTGATTTTCCAGCCCCTGAAGGTCCTACAATGCCGAGAAATTGGCCGGGTTGGACCGTGAAGGAAACTCCCCCAAGACTTGGTTGATCTGGTCGAGATGGATAGGCAAAAGCAACATTTCGGAATGCGACACTCGCGCCTTTGGATGCTTCCGAGTTTCTTTTCGGGGACTTGCTCTCTGCTTCCGCTTCTATATCGCGGCCACTATTCCCGTCCGCGAAGTTGTGGCTATCTGCTAAGCCAAGGATCTCTGAAGGCTTAGCAAGTCTTCTATCGCTTCCTAGATTAATAAGGCTCAGTGTTCTCGATGCCGCACTCTTGGCTCGCGAAAATTCAGGCGCGAGGGAAAACATCTGACCCCATAATGTCGCACTAACCAGCATCGAGACTTGCACGATATAAAACTGCGTCTGGGTGTATTCGCCGCGCATGATAAGTTGTGAACCCCACCAGTAAGATAGTGAGTAAATAAATAGGCCTGTGCTATTAGCGATGGAGAGGTAGAGAGAGGCATGTAATGCCTCTCCGATCATGCTCGCTTTCGGTTTTTTCAACGCTCTTCGGTACCTGTTGATTATTTCATCCTCTAACGAAAAACTCGTGACGGTTTTAATCTGATTGACAGCTTCCACAGTTATGCCTATTGCCTCGATAAACGCTTTGTGGCTTCTTTCTTGATGTCGAGAAGTGACTCGGATTTGAAGGATTCCAGCTCCGAGTAAAATAGGCACCATGGCTAAGCAGACGAGGGCAATTTTCCATGCGAAGGCATGACTAATTATTATAGCAACGAAGAAGTTGATTAGGATAGAGAGTGCTGTAGCGATGATGCTCCCGCTGAACGCTGCTATTGAGGCGCCATCCTTTGTTATAATAGTGAGAAGAGATGTTGGCGTTCGATTCTCGGAGTTATGCCATTCGACACTCTGATTTAATAATGTCCTAAAGCTCAGAATACGAACTCGATAGACCAGGTTCTCCGATATTCTGCCAAAAACAGACCAGCTACCCACATTAGCAAGGAATTCAACGACGGCAAGCATAAAGACGAGGCCGCTGAAGAAGTAACCCAAGTATAGAATACTCGATGCGGTGGCATCACAGGCACTGAGAGCACTGACCGTGTGGCCAAATATCAGAGCCATTGCCGAGAACGTGCAGCCGACGACCATTGCACAAGGCACAGCAATAACAAACCAGCCATAGTCAGGTCTAATTAGCCACCTCATGCCAGCCAGGACATCACTAGATGAGAGAGACTCGCCAATCCCAGCCGGAGCAACCTTGCTAAGAGTGACTTGAGCATCCTCTTCTGCTAATCTACTTTTCTCAAGTTGTAATTCTTTAGTCGCTGTGTCATCTAAAGATTCTGCATCCGTATTATTCAGGGACGATAACTCCGAGCCCTTCCCTGTCGGATTATCTAGACCCTGTAAGGCAAGTAGATTTGCGAAAGCACCGCCCCGTTCTTGAAGCTCTTGGTATGTGCCTTGCTCAACTACTTCACCTCCTTGCATGACGATAACATGATCGACGTGGGAGATTGTTGAGAGTCGATGTGCAATAGAGATAATAGTCCTACCGGTGGTTATTCTGTCGATGCTTGCCTGTATTCTCTTTTCTGTGGTCGAATCTAACGACGCTGTGGCCTCATCAAGAATCAGGACCTTGGGGTCTCGGATTAATGATCTAGCCAGAGCAATCCTCTGAGCTTGACCGCCGCTTACGAGCCCCATGCCAATCTTCGTACCAAACCCTTGATCAAGGGCGTCAATGAAAGTTAGATCAGCTAAATTGGCTGCCTTCTGGACCAGGTCGGAAATTTCCGCGATGGCCCCCCCTTTGCTGGCTGCTTCCTTTAAAATATCACCTGAACAGGTATTAACAAAGTCCTCTAATTCAGCTCCCACAATTATAGATCTAAGGTTCTCGTGTTCGGGTCGAGAGGAGTTCGCAAGGCCAAGAGCAATGTTCTCGAAAATGGAGCGCCTAAAGAGCTCGGACTCCTGTTGAACTAAACTAACGTATCCTCTCAAGTTTCTGGGGCTTAGCAGCTGTATATTTACACCATCGAATGCGACAGTACCGGTAGTCGGCTTATAAAGACGGTTTATCAAAGCTGCGATCGTAGACTTTCCACTGCCGGATTGTCCGACGATAGCGGTATGCTTCCCTGCTGCGAAAGTCAAATCCACATTGTTCAGTGCTAAGCTTTCAGGCCTGGACGGATACGTAAAGGATACACCACTCATTTTAATGCAGCCAAGAGCATTCGAGGGGAGTTTCCCTCCAGAATTAACATCAATGGGCGAATGATGGTCCATATCAGCCCTAATCCTCTCGTAAGCTGAAGAAGCAGCTCCAAAAATTGGAAAAAGGGGCGCGAGTCCACCAAGAATTATACAGGCATCAACAAGTAAGAAAACAACAGTATACACTTGGCCAAAGGTCGCGTCTCCCTTGCCACTGACAGCATCTGCAATCATACGACTTCCCTGCCAGTAAGCTAAAGCGTTGGAGCTGTACGCAATAAAATATAGCAAACCAGCTTGTATGCCAGCAACGACACTTTTCTTCTTTGCAAATTTATGTGCGAGCGCCATATGTTTCGAGAACTTGGCCTCGAGCCTTGGTCCTGCATCAAAAGCCCGGACGATAGCAATGCGAGAGAGTGCCTCTGATGCTATAGATCCCCCCGCGGCGAATGATGTAGCGGATTTCGCAGCGAATTTCTTGAAGAAGTAACTGCCAGCGAAAGTTAAGGCTACGAACGCCGGAGTAAGCGAGAAAAGTATTGCCGCTAAAACGGGTTGTTTGATGAAAGCGACAATAAATGCCGTTACGAAGAAGCTTGATTGACCGATGAATCTGCCAACTTTCTCGCTCGTGCCGGTCTGAATAGCCGTGAACTCGTCATCTAATCGGGCACTTATTTCGCCGGCATGTTTATCGTCGAAGAAGCTAACTTCCTGGCGCAAGATGTGCTGAAGGTAGCGATCCCTCAATCTATGCATTAATCGTTGGGACTGCACGTTCCAGCACACTGTGTACAAATACACGAGAACGAACTGCGCGGCGGCGAGAGCAACAAGTTTTACGAGAATGCCATCAATAGTACCCCTATACTGAGTCGTGTCGATATTTGATCGAACATCGCATGTCAATCCGTTGAGATTATTGACAAGTTCACCGAAAAGGATGGCTATGAGCGGGTAAGGAGTACCGGCCGCTATAGCGAAGATTGCGCCACCAATGACGAGACAGAGGTCCAGCCATGTTGGATTAGAGAACAGAAGGAGATGGATGAAAGTAAAAAGCTTTTGTCGTGCCTATCCGTGCGGTTAGAGACTATATGAAGATCTAGGGGGGGGTGAATAAGTGTATCTGTAAACATTACCTACCAGTTTGTCCTTCGAAAAACTGTCAGTCGGACCTCCCTTTTCTTCCGCCATTGTTGGTGATGCTTTCCTACACACGACCGCACATTCGCATGTTGTCTGGTTGTTGCTGCTAGCAGAAACAGAAAAAAGCACTTAGCACTGGATATCAATATCGCAACTATTGACCCAACTACCCAACTCAAACCCCGGGCCGCGACCGGCCAGGAAATTGCGCATAGCGCATCCAGATAGCTTGGCACTTTCTAGGCACTGGGCGTACCTCCTTTCTTCCCTGTATAATATGGCAGCTGCATGGGTAACGTGGTAGTCGCCTACCGAGTAGGCACCGTTGGAGCACCGTTGGATCTTTTCGGATCTGATAAAAAATACGACGGATCTGATAACCATCAAAAGTGGAGACATACCGGTTCATTTACTCCGTACGACTATTTTTACGTAACTACCCTTGCCATGCCCTCCCTCCCCTTTACTCTATAAACGCAATTCGAGGAATACAAGTACACCATCTTCATCTAACTAAAGCCCTCAGCAGTTGATAAAATGATCTGATAAAATAGCAGTGGGCATAAATGTTACCGTTGCATCCTCTCCCCCACTCCCTACCCGGTAACTCCCCTTTCCACATATTAGTATTCCCCGCCAAGATATTGTCCACACTCCGAGCATCTATAGTTATGACTTGGCACGCTCTAGTTTTGACATGGTGGATCGCAAGTGAGAATATGTCATCTGTACGAAAATGTCTAATAGCTCCTGCTTATTAGAGTAACTAAATTCGCTGATCCTTTCAAGACACAACACATTTCCTACACCTGCCCTCGTTACTAGCTCTTCATCTTAGTATGCCTCTTACGCCCTAGAATTTGCGTTCACTACGACTAAGAACATCGAAGGAGAGTCAACCAAAAAAAAAGTGAAGAATAAGATCGCAAAGTCATAGACAGGCAGATGATTGAATGTGTATTATTCTACTAAGATTTCTAAGCTAAGGGGTATTCAATAAATAAATGACACCTAGTTTTGAAATCAGGATAGACTTAAGCGTCTGAAGAAGCAGCATCTTTTAGGATAGCATCGCTAGCCTTTTCGCTTGCCATGAAAAGAGAAATCAATGGAAATGTTCCTGGAGTCTCCGGAAAGGCTGAAGCATCCACTACCCTCAAGCCCTTCACACCCCTCACACGGAAGTTAGAATCTAGGACAGCGAGGGGATCATCGCCGCCGCCGATAGCAGCCGTGCTTGAAGCGTGGTGCCCATATGCCTGATCACGGACATATTGCTTGAGCTGGTCCTGAGTTTTTACGTCCTCCCCAGGATATACCTCCCTAGTTAAGCCGTCGAAACCCGGTACCGACTTGAAGATCTTACGTGCAAACTCAATGCCATCAACCAGACCTTGTACATCTTTGTCTCCGCCATCAGAAAAATATTCAAAGTTGATCTCTGGAACGTCCCTCGGATCAGAACTGCGGAGTGTGACGGTGCCGGCGCGATTTCGCGAGTGTGATTCCGATATAGTGTAAGTATACACATCTTTAGCACTTAAGACACCAGTCCAATTAGTGTATGGTGGCAAATGGCCTAATATACCCTCGGTTGCGCCATACAAGATTAAATCCCGTTCGCCCGCGCGAGGAGTCACCGAGCTTGTTTTCAAGACGAAGTTAAAAAAGCCAAGAGTTGACCAAGGACCAGTTCCATTCTTTTCCCACCTCTCGTAGCATGGATTCACCTGGCCCTCGGGGACATAGCATTCGTCCCAGAAGGTAAAATTGGTTGGGAACTCCTGGATAACGGGAACTTCGTAATGGTCCTGGAGATTTCGACCAACACCCGGTAAGTCCACAACCACAGGGATGCTGTGCTTATTCAGTTCGGTAGCTGGGCCAATGCCACTGAGTAATAGGATTTGAGGAGTGTTGAAAGCGCCTGCCGAAACAATGACTTCGCGCTTAGCTGTTGCAGTTCGACGTACTCCTGTATTATTTCTCGTAGCACGAGGGTCAGCCATATAGATACTTTCTCCTTCTAGATATTCCACTCCCGTTGCCCTTAAAGCATCGTCTATTAACACTTTTGTGACGAGACTATCAAATCGGACATTCAGTGGTAGGCCTTTCGAAACACCCTCGTTCACCCTGGAACCCGAAGAAAATCGACGACCGAGCTCGTCTTTCTTAAAGCTGATTTGATATACGTCATTCTGAAGATCACGATCTGGGGATACCTCGTTGATATCTTTTTGGGCAATGACATCGAAGTCTTGCGAACTGGCCCTGACTGTGAGTCCCAAGGCAGCAGCAGAACCTTGAGCTACTGCAAGTATCTGTGGCTCGTTCTCGAATAGTGACTTGTCTCCACGACCAACGGGCTGGTATCCAGAAAATCCATGGCCAGGTGTTGAAGGTGGCAAAAAGAGATTGCGCTCTAGCTTTTCGAAATAGTTAAGCATGTGATCGTGAGTCCAACTAGAATCGCCAGTAAGATTTGCAATATTGTCCCAGTCCCAGTCCGACGGTCTGACAGTAAGCCCACCATTATGTGTGTCACAGCCTCCTAGCGTCCCAGCCCGAGGATACCAGACTCCAAGAGGATTTGATCCCTCCGGAGGATCTCGTCCAACCCAGTAGCTGCCATCTGGCTTTTCCCAAACCATTTTGTCGTTTCGAGCAGCCTGGGTTTCATTGCTATAGTCTTTCACATAAAACTCCCAAGATTGAGCGGGATCCCACTGGGCCTCCCCGATGAAAGCAGGAATCAATTGACTATTGTTACCAGTGTAGTTTCTACCTGCCTCCAGAAGGAGTACAGACCACCCTGCTTGGGCTAAATTCACTGCCAAAGGTCCTCCTCCAGGGCCAGAGCCAACAACAATATAGTCGAAATGGTCATCTTCGATGCTCTGCGTGGAATTTTGATACGACGGGGCGGATAAGACTGAGGGGGCAAGGAGAAGGAAGCTTATTATAATTGAGGAGAGCATTATGAAGATTTAGAACCGACGGCTCTATCTTTAAGGAAGGAGTCCAGTTATTGTTAAAGTATGTAAAGTCTAAACATCACGATTGCAATATGAGATTATATACTCTGGTATCTCGTACTAAAAATCACGTTATGGATTCATTATAATATCGCAAACCCAGTTCTGAAGCATGCTCATACCGATCTCGCAATATTAAGCAAGGGTGTCATCGAGGTCTAACTAGGATTTGCTTGTCCATGATGATGATCATGAAAAATTTTATTAATAGTCAAAACACCCTTACTGGGGCCACCTTAGTGGGAGCCACCCATTTCCCATACAAAATCAACAATTTCGCATATGTATATTTAATTTAAGAAAATAAATAAAAGTATACGGTCTTTGATTTTGAATAAGATATTATATTATTATTATATATAAAAATTGAAAAAAATATCAAGGTTAATATTTGTAATAAAGTAAATATAAAAATATACATTAACAATTATACATATAAACTTATATATAAAATTATTAAAGGCTATTAATACTTATAATTTTATCAATTAATATTATTAAATAAAGACCGTTTTAATATAATTTTTAAATTAAATATAAAATATATAACTTATTTATTTAAAAATTTTATTATTTAATTTTATATAATGTTGGGATAACGGTCACGTGACCTCGTCACATGACCAGGGTTATGCCCACACACACCGCCCACGCACAGCCCACGCATTTGTACAATAGATATCTTTCCCCACTCGGGGGAACCCCTCCTCTCTTACCTTAGTACAACCAAATCAGAACACGATCGTTATTTGCATTCCCTTTCATATTATTACGTAATACATAGTCAATCCAACATATAAGAATTTTATTAAATTATTATAAAACCTTATAAACGTTTATAGCTTTTTAAATAAATAAGTTATATATTTAGTTTTAATCGTAAAAATTATATCAAAATGTTACTTATTTAACAATATAGATTTTACATTTATACCATATTAATTAGTAAAATTTATATATATAATTATTAATATACACTCTTATATTCATTTCACCACAAATATTAACCCTACCATTTTTCCAAAATTTTATACCTAATAAAAATCCAATACCATACTCAAAATCAAAAACCGTATATTTTTATCTATTTTCTTAAATTAAATATAAATATGCAAAATCGTTAATTTTGTATAGGAAATGGATGGCCCCCACTAAGGTGGCCCCAGTAAGGGTGGTTTAACTACCATAACTGTTTATCCCAATGAGATTGAAGCCCCTTTGTCAGACCTGAACCGGAGGTAAGGGCCATCGACGTTACCGTTATTGGACGACCCAATGCTACGCCATTATGTCCTATATTCTCTTCGGTCGGCCCGGCAAGGGAATGTGTTGGCACATGCGGTACTACAATGTATTCGCATCTAACATACGGGCTCTCATGCACAATGATGATCAGATAAGATTAAGGTGACATCCTGACTAGGGGTAGGAGTCGAGATCCACACAAACATACCAATCCACCTCCTCAGGAGCGCCTAGTTTCTTAATATGTACAAATGCAGGGGGTCCACTGCTGGATACCTAGTTACATTTTATAAATCTACCATAGGCCACTTGTGCGTCAAGATCAATGTATCGCCCATCATTAATCCCTCAAAATGTTATACTATGAACAATATGTTACGACCGAGGTGATGTTAATCAGAGAATACCGTATAATTACATACTAGCTAGGTAGGAATAGAATATTATATAAATGGCAGTATTTGCAATGTTCTAACGTGCCTCTTAGCAGTGTAAACTGGTGACATTTAAGATACGCACGAGCACCTTTTCTACATCATGTTTAACCTATCAAGCCAATAAATCTTAAAGGGGATGAGCATAATGTATTAATACCAAGCTATATGTGACGAACACAGAAAGGTTGTCTAGTTGGTAGGGTTTCCTCAAGAGACATATGTGCTGGCGGAGCTTTGACGGTACGACAATATGATAGTAAGTCAACTAGAGCTCTTTCTCTCTTCTCCTTAAACGTGATACCTCATGTAGCTATAGCAACTACCAAATAAATAAGTAGTTGAACGAAAATAATGGCTGGATTGGCCATTTAGACGATATCAAGCTCCTAGCACCGGACTTTCTGCTCCTTGCTCAACTTTAGTCAGACTTCGGCCGGAGTGCGAGATTGGATATGAAGTCGAAGTCCTGTTCCCCCTGCGCCTTTGGCTTTTGGTTGTTTGACGGGCGGTTAGATTTGCGCTTCTGGGGAACGAGAAACGGACCTTTATTGGAACCGACGTAGTGTTGATTTGTTGTCTTGTCTGGTAACTTACCGTGTTTCATGTGGCCGTCGTTTCCTATGACGAACTGGCTGGCGCTGCTGAAAGGGATGATGTCGCTCATATTCGCGAGTTCAAGTTCTGGGCCTGCATATGGTTGTTCTCGAGTGCTGATACAATGATTGCAGAGGTCGACAAACTGCTGTACAAGGCGTGCCACTTCGCTGTCTTGGGTAGTAGGGTGGAATTTTTCTTGTCGTCGTCTCTTGAGACATTGATCTCTGGCCTCGATGAAAAGGTAAATGAGCTCGCTAAGTTCCCGGTCAGAGAGGCTCCGAACCCAGAGAACTTTGTCTTTGATAGCACGGAGGAATACGGATTGAAATGCAAGATTGCTGATATCACATTTCTCGTCGTACTTGGATTCCATATAGGCGTCGATCATTCCTCGAAAGACTTTCTTCATTTGCTCTTGGGCGACCCCGGTGGTAGCCCCGTCCGGACCCCAGGCACCAAGCAGTGAGGTCTTGAGGCCATCGGCAACTCTAATAGAGGTCCAACAAAGTCCCTTGCTCTTAAGGATCGATTCGAAATGTTCCGTTGGAGCGTCCATGGCTATCGTGGTATTACACTAGAGGGTGTGTTTTAAAAGGACTATTGGATGGTGGAATGAAGTTCATAGGTTGTTGGGATGTAATATATCTAGGTAGAAGTTATAAATAGTTGAGCAGCTGAGCCGAGAGGTAACGTGTATTTATGTAAATGTTTTCTTAGTAAAAGATGCAAGAGCTGGGCAGTGATAGGCTACAGGTGCGTAAGTGTCAGGCGAGGCAAACAGACAGTTGCTAGGAAACGAGTTCACATGAGCTGTTTGATCGATTCATTACATGTTTGCCAGCAAGGTCGTTAAAGCCTACAAAGATTGCACCTATGTACGCATCTATATGGCGTGTTGAATTTAATGTTCATTAACAACCGTTTACTTTAGTCTTTAGCCCTCGTTGAACTATATGTTACCTAAATCCTCATAGAAATCCTCCCGACACTTAAGTATCAGGTAGGATCCATTGTGACTTGCTGTGAAGTTATCAAATAATTAGAACTCCGCTCGCTATTCCCTCTCCTAACCCACCCCTAGTGCTCCAGCCCCTATTTCGCCGAGGCTACCCGTCGCGCGTCTGAAGTCGAAATACCACAGCGTTTTAGCAACTGTGATAGAAACTTCCGAGTATTCCACAGCCTGATCTACGCATTCTCATGGACCGACCGAAAGTGGGACGAAGGCGTCACGCATGGTCTTTTTTTCTCCGATATTGTGGCACTGTCTAACCACTTTTCGGGTTTATAGGCGAATGAATCAGGGAAGTACTCTACGTTGTGGTGGATGGAATAATTTTCACGCCCGCTACAGTACCCTGAGGGATTATGTGCTCGTCGACAATGAAAGGTTGATCACCAGCGCCGTGAAGGCATTTCCAGAGAACCCCAGAGGCAGGTGGGGACACCCGTAGAGCTTCATCAGTGTAGGCCTGGAGGTAATGACAAGTTGTCAAAGCCGGTCCCCGGATCTCACTCCCAACTGTAAAGGTGGATCTAATCTCATGCACTAGTTTCTTGTAGCAGCCGTCGTTACGTGAGAGGTAGAAGAAAACGGCACAGAGTACTGTTTTTACGGTATCTACAGCTGGCATGTTTCGCTTAGCAAATAGAAATTCAACAAGAAAGGTGGCAGGGTCCAGTATCAGTGACTTACTTGCGACTAGGAAAAGATTTGCTTCAACCCAAAGCTCGCTCTGTCGAAGACCACCACTCTCGGAGTCTAATGCATCTGCGAGAACATAATATTAAAGGTCACGTTGAGCATCCCTATCCCGTCTTTGACGAGACGCGATCATCATCTCCACCACAGAGAGATATTTACCTCTTAACTGGCAGAAAACCCGCAAGCTGGCTAATCCAAGCCGGAACCTGCGAGAATTAAGCCATGCACTGCTCCAGAGCGACCCGGCGTGAAGCGTATGAAACACGAATCTATTCTCCTCGTTAGTCTAGAGGTCGAGGTCGAAAAGACCAGCAACATTAAGCCCTAAGTATTTAGATCGCTCGGTTATATTAACTGGAACGGTCATTTGTATAGCCAATCCTGGCCCCAAGGCAACGTACGACTCTGGTTTCGTAGTCCGACCATTCTTGTATATGTCTTCCACTTTAATGTCAACAACATATCGAAAGCTAACTCCTCGTAGTTGATCTCGCCTTGCAAGGCCTTGATCAATTTAAAGATAAAGTTATTAGGCCCTTGTCTTATAACAGCACCTATATTTAAAGACCAGCTATTGTCTTTACAGGTCAGTATCGTTAGTATTAGAGTAGACTTCGATACAGACTTCTGTTCGAGAAACCATGGAATAGTTACTGACTACCTAACTTGCCTTGGGTAGTTAAAGAAGGGAAAGGAGGGCATAGATGATATATGATGGTGTAACTCTGAACTCAGCTAGGGCCGACCTTATAGTGAAAGAGTTCGCAATGTCCTTGATTACCTACCTATTAAGGTGGTGACAACGGCGTCGATAGGGTGCTCAGTCATGCCTACTAGAACGGACCGGTTACATTTAAATAACTAACGGATAACGACTGAATATCTATCTAACCTCAGGTAAGAAGCCAAGAGGTTATCGGTTACTAGACGCCAGAATATGGGGAAGATCATTTTCCAGTTCTTGATGCTAATGAAAGCGCCTACAAGCTGTTTCAAACTTTGTTTAATTAGTTCCCCTTTTCAAGCTCCTGGATGATATCTTCCACCTTCGCAAATAATAGTTCAGACATAGCCTCATTGATCTCGCCTATTGTAATTGGGGAGACTGATAAATTAGAAAATTACCCAAGTTTAGATTCCTTGATATATGATCAATTGTTCCTTGTCTCCAATACCATGAGTCTTATCAGGACTATAGCAACTTCTTCCCTTGACAATTGATATCGACAGAGCATTCAGGGCTTAGAGATTGACGTTCTTCTCTCAATGATCTCGGTAGCACTCCACTGTCCAACAATCCCATCCTCTGAATCACCTAGAAAGGGATCTTTCTCTGGCTTCGGAATATTCCACGAAGTCTCAAAGTCTCCCACGTCCTCTTCCCCAATAGAGAAGTCCCAGTGGCCGCAGTTCTTAGGGTAAGCGCCCACCATCGTGAACCCAGAAACCAGTATATTGGCTAAACACTCCCGGGCATTGGGACCAGGTATCCCGTGTCCATCGCCTGGTGATAACAGACTAAATTCTGCGCTAGGGCTAGTATTATATGTCTTATGAGCTACACCGGCAGGGATTATGAAAACATCTCCAATGCTAGCCGTCACCTCTATCCCTCCCTCTTCCTTTGCGCCACCCCAGGTATTCTTATCAAGGTCAGGATCCGTATCCGCGACACCAAATCTAATAGTTGCCCTGCCAGAGAGCACGACCATAGCTTCATGGATTCGTGAATGATAATGCGATGGCTGAGTTGAGCCATACCGAAATATCCACTGTGTTTCCCAGTGATTTTTATCGAGCGTGTCATGGATAGCATCAGGTCGACGTTCGGAGGGGGCGACCAAGAGTCCTTTATAATAAAGCAGAGGCCATGGAGAATTAGGTATGAGGCGAGTAGGCGGAAGATAGTACTTCTCAACTTCAACCATGTTCATATGGGATAGTATAACTAGGTACCTAGGTAATAAACCGAAGAGGTTTTATGATCGTAGATAACTCCTTAAGCTAGTTATAGGGGCTTTGGTTGTAAGTCGTACTTAAGGTATGGATTTCATTCGCGAAATCCGAAGCCCCGCACTTTGATTGGCAGCGATAGCATCTTTCATGGCGACGGATTTAAGACTTAGCACTTAACGCTGTCTTGCAGTAAATACTTTGATTCAGCTTTTGCATAGTTATAACATTACCAATTCTGTTTGCCGCAACTTACCCGGCAATTATATCTTATATTAAGTGCTTCATGACAGTTTTGGTATCCTGTGAAAAATATTACTCCTTTTCCCTTTTGAGTATAAGATATATATATGCTGGCTTGACAGTATTACCTAGCTTAGCTTTTTTATAGTATCAACTATCATATATAATAGAAACCTAAGAAAGGAGCACATTAAAACTTAGCCTCATCATCATTATAGTTTATATTACGAGATTGTAATAGTTTATTGGACTTTAGGATGGGTGAAAGCCAATTTTTAAAGGTAGCCATCACTATAATCGATGACTATTATATTGGCCATAAACACTTGATATAGAAGAGCTTCAAGCCACCTTCCTTAGTTTGCCATCCGAGATAAGGTGAATTGATATGGGCTGCCAAGCGCCGGCCGGCATCGGCCTACTCAAGCAAGATACAGTAACATCAATCAAAGTCATTATCAAAGCTCCGTATCGCGTATCGCGTATCGCGTATCGCGTATCGTGGTTGCGGGGCTTGCATTTAACATTGGTATAAGAGTAAGTCGAAACACCCTTACTGGGGCCACCCTAGTGGGGGCCACCCATTTCCCATACAAAATCAACGATTTCGCATATTTATATTTAATTCAAG
>NW_026054621.1:0-17538 GCF_022478715.1 Daldinia decipiens
ATATATATTATAATATATATTAATTTATTAAAATAATAACATAAATATAGTTTTTTTAAAAAAAATTATTATTCCTATAGTTATAAAAATCTTTTCTACTTCTTTATATAATAAAAAAAAACGTTTTTTAACTTATATAACATTCTTTTTAACTATATATATTTATTTAACTATTTATATCCTTCCAATAATTATATATATATAAAGTATTATTCTTTTAAAATATATAAATAAATATATTTTTTATGTTATATTAATTAATTTTTAAATTAAATTATGTTATAATTATTATTATAATTTTAAACGTTTTTATTATAAAAATAGTTATATATATGTTAATAAATAAATTTATTTTTTATAAATTTTTTTATTATTATTTTTAATTTATATATAATTAAATAATTGTTAATATTAAATTTATAAAGAAATATTTATTTTATTAGTAATAATATTAATTATATTTTGTTATTAATAACCTTTTATATATTCTTTTTAATTATAATTAATATTTTAATATTTACGTTTTTTTTAAATTATTTGCTTAAAAAATAATTATTTAAATCCTTTTATTATTTAAATTTAAATTTTATTAATATTAATTTATAAAAAAATTTCTAAAATATTATTTCTTAAAGTTTAAAAATATTTTTTAATTATAATATAACTGTTATAATAATATATATTATTATATATTTATATTATTTATTTAAATTTAAATTTTTTTTAATTAAATAAATAAATTTTTAAAAATTTATTAAACCATTTATTTAAAATTTTATATAAATAAGATATAATTATTTAATTTTAATTATACCTCCTAATAATTAAAATTGCAATTAATAAACTTTTACCTTTCACTTATTAATTATTTTATAATATTTTAAACTATACTATTTTATTATATTTATAATATTTTTTCGTAATTAAAATATTTACCTTTTTAAAAATTAATAAATTTAAAATTACCTTTACAATTAATTATATTATAATAAATCTTAATCCTATACGCTTTTTTCTTTCCGAAAGGATAATTTTAACGCTTTATAATATATTCCTTATACTTATAAACATTTACCTTAATTTAAATATTTTTTTAAATATTATAAATCTATAATTATGGTTTATATTAATTTTTTTAAATTTAAATATTAACTTTAATTTTATTTAAATATATTATAAATATAAATTAAAAAATTTTTTTAATTAATTTTTTATTAAATTTAATTTTAACGCTAATTTACTTCCCTCATCTTAAATTATATTAATTATTAGGTTATAGGTAAAGAATTTATTATTTTATAAATTAAATTAATTTAATATAGTTTATAAAGTAGCATTTAATTTACATTTTACATTATTAACGTATATAAATTCTTCTTTTATTATATAAAATAATTATAATTTTATTATAAATTTATAAAATAATTTTTTATTAAATTAAATATTTTTTATAAAAATAACTTTCTTTTAATAAAAAATTTATATATAATATATATTAATAACCTTATAATTAACTAAATATTTTATATATATCCTCGATTAAATTTTTTTTCTTACTTATCTTTTATATTAACTATATTATAATTTAATAAATATATCTTATATTTATAAATATATATATAACCTTAATATAATTTTAGATTATTTATAATTACCTTAACTATTTTTAAAATATATTATTTAAAATATTAATAAAACCAATTCTTTAATATTTTAATCAATAATTTATAGCCATTTTTTTAATTAAAATTTTAATTTATTAAATAAATTACCACCTTTACATATTTTAATTATATTTCTTTTAATAAATTAACGCTTAATTATATTTTAATAAATTTAATTTAAAATTTTTAATTTAAATTTTCGATTTTGCCAATTAATTCTTTAATTATTAATAATAATAATTTTAAATTTAATCTTTTTTAAATACCCATTAATTATATTAAATTATTTTTTAAATATTAAATATTAAAATATTATTATTATATCTTAACTTACATATTTTAAACTTAAATTAACAATTTACTTAATTATCCATTTAATTTATTTTTAATATAATATTATTTTAAATTTTATTAAAAAATATATAAATTATAATAAATCTTAAAATATCCTTTAACATAATTATAAAAAAAAACATTTTAATCTTTTCCTAGAAATTACATATTTAATTAACGTTTTAATATACATTTTATATTTAATTATAAATTTCCCTTTAATTTTAATCTTTTTAATATTATTTATAAAAAATTTTAAAACCTTACATTTTAAATAACCTAATTTAAAATATTATAAATTTATTATATTTTCTCTTTTTAATAAAAATTTAAATAACTTCTTTATTATAATTAATATAAAATAAGCTATAAAATTAGTTATATTATAATATAATATAAAAATAATTAATATATAAATAAATAATAAATAAATTTTAAATAATTTATATTTAAAAAATAAAAAATTAAATTTTTTAATTAATTACTTAAAAATTACGTTTTTTTTTTATATACCATATTTTAATATATAAATTTCTTTATAATATTATATATTAACCTTTTTTTTAAAAATAATTTTTAAAATAATATTAACATAAAAATCTTTTATTATAATTACGTTAATTAAAATAAAATCTTATATATTAAATCTATTAAAATTATTAAATATCTCTTTTATAACTTTAATATTTTATTTAATAATTAATAAAATTAATAATCCAATTTTTACTATTCTTTTTTATTTTTAATTTCTTTTTATATCTTAAATTCCAAAAAGGTTTTATTATTAATTAAATATAATTTATTACAAATATTTAATATAATATAATCAATTAATAAATTGCGTTTTAATTAAATTAAGGTAAAATATACTTTATAAATAAATTTATATTATATATTTATTTTATTAATTATAATTATGATTACCAAATATTTTAAATAACTTAATCCACTATTATTATTTAATTAATTCTTTTAACGTTAAATTTAAATCTAATATTAATTTTTTACCTTTATAATTAAATTTAAATTCGAAATATTTTTTATTTAAAAAATTAATATTATTTTTTAATTATTTTATATTTATTTTTATTAGGTTAAAATTATCTTAATTAACGTTTTATAATTTTTATTATAATAAATTAAAATATTTTATAATTAATAAAAATTTATATATAAGTATTTATACTTTTTTTAAAATATAAGTAATTATAACCTTCCCTTCTCCTCGCTCATAATTTAAATTAGTTAAGATTAATTATTATATTTATAAAATATATTTTTAACTTATTAAACTAGTTTTAAAATATTATATTATTTTTTAAAACGGTTAAAAATTATAAAGAAAACTTTTTTAATAACTTAAAGGTTTCCCCCATTTATTTTATAACCATAAATTCTTTAATCTACTTAATTACTTAATTAATAACTTATTATACCTTAATTATCTTTAAGAAATTTAAAATTACTATATTTTTTTCAATTTTTAAGATTTTATAAATGCACCTGTTTTTATATAGTATTTATTATTAAAAAAATTATTTAATTGGTTTTATCTTTTTGGCATATACTTATTAAAAATGGTAACAATAATCTTCTTATAATTTTATAATAATTAATAAATTAATAAATTAAAAATACACCTTAATTTTATATAAGATATTAATTATTAAAATAAAATTACTATTAATATATTTTAAAATGATAAATATAATAATTTCTTTTTTAATTATTTTCTAAATATATTATAATATTTGGTTTATTATTAAAATATTAATTATTTTTGTTATTTAAATAATTATATATTATTTTAAAACCTTATCAAAATTCCTATTTAATATAATAACATTTAAAATTATAATATTAATATTTTTAATATTTTTAAGAAATACGCTATCGCTTTAATAAATAACCTTAACTTATTTAAGTATATTTATTTTATTTTACTTAACTATTTTTAATATAAGAATTTTAATTTATTTAATAAAACTTAGCATAAATATATATTTTTTAGAATTTATTTATTTTTAAATATTAAATTATAAAATATTTTATTTTATTTTTAATATTTAATATAAATAATTATACTTAATATTTAAAAAGATTATGAAAGTTAAAAAAATGGTTTTAAATAAGTTTTTACCGTATAAATCTATTATAATAATATAAAAATAAAATAACTATTTTAATAATTTTATAATAAGAAAGAAAATAAAATGAATATTTATATTTATTATTATATAATTATAATAAAACTTAAACGTAAACCAAACTTATAATTATTAAAAAGTTATTAATGTTATTTAAATATATATAATAATTTAAATATTATTAAAAGATTTATCTTTTTCTAATATAAGATGTAAGAAACACATCCCTTTTATAGTTAATATTTATATAATAAAAGTGGCTAACGCTTTAACTACTTATAACCGGTGTGGCGGTTACGCCATACCCACGGCTGTGGGGCCCGTGCACCGTGCGATAGATAAGTATAAAACAATTAAGAAATAATATTAATTTTTTAAGTAAAAAATATTTTAAATTTAAATTTAATTATAAAAATAGAAAATTAATATTAAATTTAAATTTAACATTAAAAAAAATTAATCGGGTAATAATAATAAATTAAATTATTTAAAATATTTAATAGTTATAATTATAATTAATAAAATAAATATATAATATAAATTTATTTACAAGGTATATTTTATTTTAACCTAATTAAAGCGTTATTTATTAGCTAATTATATTATATTAAATATTTACAATAAATTATATTTAATTAATAATAAAGCCTTTTTAAAATTTAATATGTAAAAAAAAACCAAAAATAAAAAAATAATAGAAATTAAATTATTAATTTTATTAATTATTAAATAAGGTATTAAAGTTATAAAAAAGATATTTAATAACTTTAATAAATTTAATATATAAGATTTTATTTTAATTAATATAATTATAATAAAAGGTTTTTATATTAATATTATTTTAAAAGTTATTTTTAAAAAAAAGGTTAATATGTAATATTATAAAAAAATTTATACGTTAAAGTATAATATATAAAAAAAAAACGTAATTTTTAAATAATTAATTAAAAAGTTTAATTTTTTATTTTTTTAAATATAAGCTATTTAAGATTTATTTATTATTTATTTATATATTAATTATTTTTATATTATATTATAATATAATTAATTTTATAATTTATTTTATATTAATTATAATGAAGAAATTATTTAAATCTTTATTAAAAAAAATATAATAAATTTATAACATTTTAAATTAGGTTATTTAAGATTTAAAACCTTAAAATCTTTTATAAATAATGTTAAAAAAATTAAAATTAAAAAGAAATTTATAATTAAATATAAAATATATGTTAAGGCATTAATTAAATATATAATTTTTAAAAAAAAATTAAAGTATTTTTTTATAATTATTTTAAAAAATATTTTAAAATTTATTTAATTTTTTTATAAAATATAATAAAATATTATAAATATTAATTATATTAAATAAATATTTAAGATTTATTATAATTTATATATTTTTTAATAAAATTTAAGATAATATTATATTAAAAATAAATTAAATAAATAGTTAAATAAATTATTAATTTAAATTTAAAATATATAAGTTAAAATATAATAATAATATTTTAATATTTAATGTTTAAAAAATAATTTAATATAATTAATAAATATTTAAAAAAAGGTTAAATTTAAAATTATTATTATTAACAATTAAAAAATTAAGTTAAAGATTTTAAATTAAATTTATTAAAATAAATATGGTTAAAATGTGTAAAAGTAATAGTTTATTTAATAAATTAAAGTTTTAATTAAAAAAATAAATATAAATTATTAATTAAAATATTAAAAAATTGATTTTATTAATATTTTAAATAATATATCTTAAAAATAATTAAGATAATTATAAATAATTTAAAGTTATATTGGAATTATATATATGTTTATGGATATAAGGTATATTTATTAAATTATAATGTAATTAATGTAAAAGATAAGTAAAAAAAAAAAGTTTAATCGAGGATATATATAAAATATTTAATTAGTTATAAAATTATTAATATATATTATATATAAATTTTTTATTAAAGGAAAATTATTTTTATAAAAGATATTTAATTTAATAAAAAATTATTTTATAAATTTATAATAAAGTTATAATTATTTTATATAATAAAAGAAAAACTTATATACATTAATAATATAAAATATAAATTAAATATTATTTTATAAATTATATTAAATTAGTTTAATTTATAAAATAATAAATCTTTTATTTATAATTTTATAATTAATATAATTTAAAATAAAAAAAATAAGTTAGTATTAAAATTAAATTTAATAAAAGGTTAATTAAAAAAGGAAATTTTTAATTTATATTTATAATATATTTAAATAAAATTAAAGTTAATATTCAAATTTAAAAAAATTAATATAAATTATAATTATAAATTTATAATATTTAAAAAAATATTTAAATTAAGGTAAACGTTTATAAGTATAAAAAATATATTATAAAGCGTTAGAATTATTTTTTTGAAAAGAAGAAGGCGTATAAAATTAAGATTTATTATAATATAATTAATTATAAAAATAATTTTAAATTTATTAATTTTTAAAGGAATAAATATTTTAATTATAAAAAAACGTTATAAGTATAATAAAATAATATGGTTTAAGGTATTATAAAATAATTAATAAATGAAAAATAAAGGTTTATTAAATAATAATAATAATAGAAATATAGGTTTATTAATTATAATTTTAATTATTAAGGGGTATAGTTAAAATTAAATGGTTATATTTTATTTATATGAAATTTTAAATAAATTGTTTAATAAATTTTGAAAAATTTATTTATTTAATTAATAAAAGAAAATTTAAATTTAAATAAATAACGTAAATATATAATAATATATATTGTTATAATGGTTATATTATAATTAAAAAACGTTTTTAAATTTTAGGAAGTAATATTTTAAAAATTCTTTTATAAATTAATATTAATAAAGTTTAAATTTAAGTAATAAAAAGATTTAAATAATTATTTTTTAAGTAAATAATTTAAAAAAAATATAAACATTAAAATATTAGTTATAATTAAGAAAAATATATAAAAAATTATTAATATTAATAAAATATAATTAATATTATTATTAATAAAGTGGATATTTTTTTATAAATTTAATATTAATAATTATTTAATTATATATAAATTAAGAATAATGATAAAAGGAAATTTATAAGAAGTAAATTTATTTATTAGTATATATATAACCATTTTTACGATAAGAATATTTAAAATTATAATAGTAATTATAATGTAATTTAATTTAAAAATTAATTAATATAATATGAAAAATGTATTTATTTACGTATATTAAAAAGATAGTAGTTTTATATATATATAGTTATTAGAAGGATATAAATAATTAAATAAATATATATAGTTAAAAAAAAACGTTATATAAGTTAAAGGACGTTTTTTTTTTATAATATAAAAAAGTAGAAAAAATCCTTACAATTATAAGAATAGTAGTTTTTTTAAAAGAGTTATATCTATTTTATTATTTTAATAAATTAGTATATATTATGGTATATATAAATAATATATTAATAATTAATTATAAAATATATTAAAAGGTAATTAATATAGTTGTTAATTTTATAAAAAGTGTTTAAGAAGTAAAAAATAAAAGATTAGTAAAATAATACTTAGGTATTAAAATAATACGTAATTATAAGAATAAAATAATTATTTTAAGTTATAAGGTATATATTAAAAAGATGGTTAAAAAGTACAATTTAATTAATAATTTATATAATTTAATTATACTAATGGTTATTATTAAGTTACTTAAATATAATAAAGTAATAAATAAGGAAATTATTAAGGTTTATTAAAAATTAATTAAATTAATTTTTTATATAATTATTATAATATATTTTAAAATAATATATATAATATTATAATTATTATATTATTTTAATAATTTAGGATTTTAATATATAAAAATAATTTATTAAATAAAGATTTTATATTAAATATAAAAATAGAAATTTAAGATTTAAAATATTATTTATAATTAGAAATATATTATTTACTAATAATAACAAAATTAAATATTTTTTTTAAGGTTATATAATTTCTTTATTTAATAAATTAATAATATGGAAAATATTATAGCAAATAACCGTGTTAATTTTAATTATAAAAATTAAATTAATAATAATGGTAAAAATTGCGAAAGAAATAATAACCTTATGATATTTATTTAAAAATATTAAGTTAAATATAGGTAAGTAATAAAATATTTTTAATAATAATTAATAAATAATATAATTAATAATTAGGAAAAAAAAGGATTAATATAAAATTACATTACATAAATATATAAAATATATAATTACGTTAAGAATATATAAAAAATATATTTAACATAATTTATTTATTTATTAATTAAATATTAGCTAATAATTTAATAAAGAATTTTATAAAATAATAATTTAAATATTTTAAAATATTATTAAATTTTTAATATAATGAACTGGTGATGGTGTATCAGGTGACCTTGATCCTGATCATGTGATTATATTCTTAGTATAAGTACCATTTATGGTCGCACACACCCATTTTACATAGTATCATCCACTTTTAATACAAGTCATTCCTTTTCATCATCAGTTTCATCATCTAAAAGTCCTTGATATCAGGTCTAATAAGGCTTGATCCAAGGCCAAGACGTCTAAGTCTTGTTCAATAATATTATTATAATTAATAAAATAAATTTGGTAATTAATAAAAAAATTATTTAATTATTTAAATATTAAAAAGATTTTATTATAAAATTATTAAACAAAATTATTAATATTATTAATAATAAATTATTTAATTATTTATTTTATTTTATTAAATAGGAAATAGGTAAATTATAATTAGATTTATATAATAAAATAAATTAAATTAGACATAATATAAAATTAATTAAAAAAACTTAATTTATAAAATTTATAATAAAGTTTTTCTTTAATATTATTATTATTATTATTATTTTAACCTATAAAACTTTTACCATTATTTATTAAATTATTTACCAAATTAATTGAAATATTATTTTTTAAAATTATTAAATTTACCAACTCCTTTTTATTTACTATAAAATTTATATTTATCTTTTTATCTTTATTATCTTTTATAAAATTATTTATATTATTATTTATATAACTTATATTATTATTTATATCTTTTATTATAATATTATTATTATTATTTTTATTATTATTAATATAATTAATATTTTTAAAAATCCTATCTAATTCCTTTTTTAATTCTTTTTCCAATTCTTTTTTATTAACGTTTTAAACGTTTAAAATAACTTTTTTTATAAAAAAGTTAAATTTTAAATAAACAATATTAATTAATACTAAATTTTCTATAAGTTTTTTTACCTTAAAAAAATATTAAAAAATCTTTAAAAAACCTTAAACCTTACATTTAAAAACTTTAGTTTACTTTTATTTATAACATTAACTTACCTTTACCCAAAATATAAAAAAAATTATATTTAAATAAAACTAACTTTATAAATAATTATAAATTAACTATATCATTTTTTAATTATATATAAATTAAAAAAGGTTAATTAATATAATAAATAAAAAAAATATAAATATTTATAAAAATTTATATTTATAATTATTAAATATATAAATATAATATTTAAACAAATTCCTGTTATAATTATTATAATTAAGATTTTTTTAATAATTAAAGAATTAATTTTAAAAATAATAAAAATATATTTTACCTTTAAAGATAATACGTTAAAACTTAATATAATAACATAAAATAATTTTTATAAAATTAATTAAACCATTAATTAAAAAAATATTTTATTTTAAAAAATAATGAACAAGAGTTAATATCTCTTGCAAAATATAGCACATCACTTTAACGTTTAAATCTTTGTAAAAGGTCTTAAATAACTAATAATAGTACTATATTTTGAAAGAATTATAAAGATTTATTAATTGGATAAGATATATAAGATAAATATATAAAATAAAATTATAAGTTATAAATATAAAAAAATAACAAATGTGTTTATATTAAATATATAATTAAATAATAATAATTATGGCTATTTAATTAAAAGAATACAACGAATATTAAACCTTTATATGGCTTGTAACTTAAGATTACATAATAATACCCTTGCTCTTAGCAATGTGGCACCACACCAGTTTAATAATTAATAAAAATAATTATAATTATAAATATAATAGAAATTTACTTAATAAACCAGTTAAGGTAGTAAAAATAACTAATACCAATAATAATATAATATAACGTTTATTAATTTAAACTTTATAAAATTTATTATTAACATAATATTTTAAACCTTAAAAAAAATTTAATAATTAATAATATATTAAAATTTAAACTTTTAATTTTATAAATTAATAAATTAACAACTTAATTAATAATTTTAATTTAAAAAACCGAAACATTAATTAATTATTTAATATTAGTATTAAAACTTATTATAAAACTTAAAAATAAAAACGTAACCATAAAATAGCGTAACTTAAAACAAGCATAATACATATTAATAACATTTAAAAACTAAAATTATAAAACTTTATTATAATAAAACATTATAAAAAAAACAATTAAAATATAAAAGGAATAGTTAAAATAAAAAGGTAAAATTAAATATAAAATTAAATATAAGAAAAGGTTATAAAAAAAAATTATAAGAAAAATTTTAAAAAAGAATTTTATATTTATATAAATATTTAAATTAAATAATAATAAAATTATTTCTATAATAATATAAATATTATTTATAATAAATTAAGAAATTTAATATATTACCAAAATATTAACATAAATAAATTCCGAAAATATAAATAAATTTATTTTTCTTATATATATACAATTTTTATATAAATTAAAAAATATAACTTTATTTTTAATATAAACATAAACTTATACTTCAAAATATATAGATTTATAAATTATAGATATAAATATTTTTACAACGTAATAACGTTATAATATTAATATATAAACCATTTTATAAAAGATAAATATGAAAATATAAAATATAACTTTTATTTAAAGAATATATCGTATAATATACAGGTTTTATAACTATAAATATAGTATAACCGCTACACCAATTATAAATAACCAAAACATTAACTATTTTTATTATATAAATATTAACTATAAAAGGAATATGTTTTTTACATCTTATATTAAAAAAAGATAAACCTTTTAATAATATTTAAATTATTATATATACTTAAATAATATTAATAACTTTTTAACATTATAACTTTCCTTTTCCTTTACTTATAACTTAAATTAATTAAAATCAATTACTATATTTACAAAATATACCTTTAACTTATTAAATTAGCCTTAAAATATTATATTATTTTTTAAAATAGTTAAAAATTATAAAAAAAATTTCTTTTACTTATTTTATAACTATAAATTCTTTAATCTACTTAATTATTTAATTAATAGCTTATTATATTTTAATTATCTTTAAAAAATCTAAGATTATTATACTTCCTTTAATTTTTAAAATCTTATAAATACACCCGTTTTTATATAATGTTTACCATTAAAAAAACTATTTAATTAATTTTATTTTCTTGATATACGCCTATTAAAAATAACAATAATAATCTTTTTATAATCTTATAATAGTTAATAAATCAATAAGTTAAAAATATACTTTAATTTTATATAAAATATTAATTATTAAAATAAGATTATTATTAATACATTTTAAAATAATAAATATAATAATTTCCTTTTTAACTATTTTTTAAATATATTATAATATTTAATTTATTACCAAAATATTAGTTATTTCCTTTGTTTAAATAATTACATATTATTTTAAAACCTTATCAAAACTTTTATTTAATATAGTAACATTTAAGATTATAATATCGATATTTTTAATATTTTTAAAAAATATATTATTACCTTAACAAATAGCTTTAATCCGTTTAAATATATTTATTTTATTTTATTTAATTATTTTTAATATAAAAACTTCGATTTATTTGGTAAAGCTTAAAATAAATATATATTTTTTAAGATTTATTTATTTTTAAATATTAAACTATAAAATATTTTACTTTATTTTTAATATTTAATACGGGTAATTATATTTAGTATTTAAAAAGATTATAAAAGTTAAGGAAATGGTTTTAAATAAGTTTTCACCGTATAAGTCTATTATAACAATATAAGGATAAAGTAATTATTTCGATAACTTTATAAGAAAAAAAAAAAAAATCTTCGCATTTATTATTATATAATTATAATAAAACCTAAATATAAATCGAATTTATAATTATTAAAGAATTATTAATATTATTTAAATATATATAATAATTTAAATATTATTAAAAGGTTTATTTTTTTTTAATATAAGATGTAAGAAACGTATCCCTTTTATAATTAATGTTTATATAATAAAAGTGGTTAACGCTTTAATTACCCACAACCGGTGTGGCGGCTACGCCACACCCACGGCTGTGGGGCCCGTGCACCGTGCGACATATATTATATATAATATGGATGGATAATTATTTTAAACCGTTTAATAACTTAATATTTAATGCTGATATAAATTTTACAGTAAATAAATTTATAATTAATATAAAAGGCTTATTTATTACGATAAAAAAAATATTAAACAAAAGTTGATATCTTTTACAAAGTATAACATATCACTTTAATATTTAAATCTTTGTGAAAAGCTTTAAATAATTAATAATAACATTATATTTTAAAAGAATTGTAAAGATTTATTAATCGGATAAGATATATAAAATAAATATGTAAAATAAAGCCATAAGTTATAAATATAAAAATATAATAAATATGTTTATATTGAATATATAATTAAATAATAATAATTGTGGCTATTTAATTAAAAGAATATAATAAAGATTAAATCTTTATATGGCTTATAACTTAAGATTATATAATAATACCTTTGCTTTTAACAATGTGGCATTACATTAATTTAATATTAATTAAAACATATAATTTTATTAAAAAATTAAAGAAATATTATGGGTTTTTATAATAAATATATAAATTCATATTAAAAGACTTTTAAAAAACTTAAATAAATATATATTATATCTTATAAATAATTGTTAAAGTAATTAATGATATTATAAAATTAAATAATTTAATCTTAATATTATTTATATTTAAAATATATTTAAAATTAATTAATAATATTATATCTACCTTGTTAATAGTAATAAAAGTTATAATTATACGTAAAATAATAAAGAAAATACGTAAGATTAAAATATAATAACAAATAAACAAAATATTTAATATAAAAAATAAACCAAATATATTAAATATATTAAAACTTTTATTATAATTAAAAATATAAATATATTAAAAAAATAAAGGTTAAATAAGATCTTATAAATTCATTACATATAATAATAAAATATATATTATTAAAATTAATAATAAATTTATTAAATTTTATATTATTGTTATAAAACCATACCATCGTAATAAAACCATAAACGTTTTAATTAATAATAATAAACTTAATTTTAACGTGAATAATTTAGTTAATAATTTTATATCGGAAACTAAGGAATAAATAATTAAAAAATTACGAAAATAATTATTAAATAGTAAAAATAAGCTTAAAAAAGCGAATTTTATATATTATTCATTTTTAAAAAAGATTACCGATGCGAAATTTACGATATAACTTTGTAAAAAAGGTAAAATTATTATATTAAGATAGTTTTTCAAAAAGTTTAATAAGTAAGAGGTTAAGAAACTTATTAAATAAGACGTATTTTTTTTAAACGGTATAATGAAAGAAAATATAATGGTATACGCTTGTTTAACTTAAGAATAATATACAAGATTAAAAGAAGAATAACGGATAAATTATATAAAAAGTTAAATTTTATTATATAAAGTTATAATAATATAGAAAAAACTAAAATATTAATTTAATTTTCGATAATATAATAATTAAGTTAACGTATTATTATAGTTTTTATTTCTTCATTAATCGTATAAAATAATAACGTTATAATATAGTTATAAAACATAATATAAGCTTATATATAATTAAGTATAAATTTTAATTAAATAATTATAATAATTATAATTAAATCTTTATATAAGATTTTAAAAGTAAGTATATATTAATAATTCACGTATTTTAAACATTATAAAAAAAATTTCTATAATTACATTTATATATAATTTATATTTATTAATTTTAAATATGGTAAAATTATTTGGATTTATTATAATATAAATAAATAATATTTTAAAAATATTTAATAAAACGTTTAATAAATTTGAAAATAAAGATTTTAAAAGGTAGGATTTATAATAAAATTTAAAATATACTTTATGGATGTGAAAACATTAATATTTAATAAATATGTAATATTAAAAGGTTTAGGAAAAAATGTTTATTTATAGTAAAAAAACCAAAGTAAAAAAATGGAAATTATTAAAATTGGCATAAAAAACGTATTATAACAATATATATAATAAAGAACTTATAGTATATATATTATTATAATATATTAACCGAAAACCATGTTTAATATTTAAAATTTAAAAAAAAAACAAAATTATTAAACTTAATAAAAGATTATAATAATAATTAAATAATTTTTAATAAAACCTTTAATATATTTTATTAAATTTTATAATAGTTAAAATATTTGTTTTTATAAATAAATCATTTATAAATAATAAAAATTTAAACTTTTAAATTAAATATAAAATATTTATTATTAATAAAACCGTTAATAATAAAACCTTTATAATAAAAAACAATTTAATTTATTAAAGCTTATGATGAAATTATATAATGAGACTATGATAACGATAGCATAGATAAGATAGCTTAGCTTATTTTTTACTTACATAGATTAAGAAGATTTTGTTTTTTTTATAATTATAATTTCAATTTTCCATTTATAATAATCTTTAATATTTAATAGTTTTATTTTATTAACAACTTAAAAGCTGTTAATATAATATTATATTATACCTTTTATCCCGAAAATTATAACCAATTTATTTTATAGTTTTTTTTTTCTCTTATTTACTTATTTTAAATAATTAAAATAATAAATCTTTTATTAATTATTTTATAAAGACTTAGATTACAAATGCCGCGAAACAATTTTATAACGTTTAAGACTTCGGAGACCTTAAACTTAACCAATTTATTTAAAGACTACCTTTATTCCCAAAACGATTTTAAATAACTACTTAATCGCTAATAACCCAATCCTATTTTATGGACAATTTTACGATCCTTAAACCGTGGATTTAAGCCTTGATTTCCTAGAATTATTAATTAAATCGATTAATATATTTTAACTTCTTTAAATTAAACCTATTTTCTGATATATCCAACCAATTATTACTTTATTACAAACCTATTTTTTAATATAATCGATTAGTTATTACCTTATTGTAAACCTACCTTTTAACATTTCGATTAGTTATTATTTCACCGTAAATCTATCTTTTTATATAATTGATTTATAATTGTTTTATTATAAACCTAAATATTTAATCTTTTTATAAGAAAAAACGAATTTACTTTATTAAAATAAGTAAATAAAAAGATAACGTTTTTAAAATTATTGCATTTTTAAGAAAGTATTTTTTTACTTGCAATATAAAAATTATAATAAAATTAAATATAATAAATATTATTTTATATTAAAATTTTTAAGGTAATTGGTATTAAATATAATAAATAATTATAATTAATTTAATATATGAGAAATTTAAATAAAATATTTAAAAAATATAACTTTAAATGGTTAGTTAATATATATAAGTTTTATTAAACATTTAAAATAATAAAAAGATATATATTTTTATAATATTATTATTAACATAAGAATATATAATTATAACTTATTAAATAAATAAAATAATAATTATATTATTATTATAAAATTTTATTTTATTATTATTGTTAATAATTTTTTAATTTTTTAAAGATTTATTTATAAAAGTTATATAATCTTAATTAAATTTAAAATTATCCTTAGAATTATAAAAAATCTTATTATAAAATATAATTAATTATAAAAATATAAAATTAATTATTAAATTTTTAAGTTTATATATATTAAAGATAAATTTTATTTTTTAAAATTTATAAGTTTTATTAATTTATTAATTAATAATATCTTTTATAAATAAATAACCGTATATTTTATTAATATTTAAATTAAAAGCTTTAATACTATATTACGTTTTAATAGCATTTGGTATACTTGTTAATAACGTTAAGATTTAAAAATAATAATTATTAAAAAAATTATAAAAAATTATTTTATTTAAATTAATTATATTTTAATAAAATTAATTTTATATAATTTAAAATTCTATAAAATTGGATTAGTTAAATAAATTTAAATATATATTTTATTACGAATAATTTAGTTTATTATAAATTATTAAATTTAATTATTTACGAATTATTAAAATATTTAGTTTTTTAATAATTTTAATAAAAATTTGATAGTTGTGTGACACTAATATAAAGGTACCTTATTAATGATAAGGTATCCTTATTGCTAATAAAGAAGGAAAAAATAAAATATTTGATTTTATTAGGTAAAAGGGTTAGGTATTTATTATTATTAAAGTATAAAAATATAATATACTTAATTAACCTTAAATAAATTTTTTTTCTTTAAATATTTTAATATATTAATTTTAATATTATTAATTTATTTATTATTATTTTATTATTATTATTATTATTTTTATTTATATATATATTTATTAATATTAATTAATATTATTAGATAGTAATAATATAAATTAGTAAGGTTAAAAGAGTTATTATTACTTTAATTTAAAAATTTTTATTATAATAATATAAGTAATATTAATATTTCTTTTTATTTTATTTTTATAGTTTATAATAAATTATAATTTTATTCCTTTATATAATTTATTTGTATTTTTGGTAGATTATTATAATTTTAATTTTTTATCTATAAAATTGTTATTATTTGTATTATTAATTCTTTTTATTATATTTTAAAAAATATAAACAAAAAATTTAACGTAGGTATAAATTTATGTTATATATAATTTTATTAAATAAAAAAATATTAATAAGTTGTGTAAACTTTTAAACTATCTTTTTGGTTAAATATTTATATTTAATATTATATTTGATTATATAATAATATAATGGGAAAAAATTAATTTTTAAATAGTTATGTTTAAATAAAAAATAATATGGGTATTTTTTATATTAGTAAATTTTAAAATTATTAATAATAAGGTATTATATATATGCTTAATCAAAAAAACGATAGTTAAGTATTAAAAATAATTTAGAAGATTTATAATAAATAATTTTAAAATATTATTAAAATAATTATAATTAACGTTACAAAACATATTAATATAAAAAGGTATTTAT
>NW_026054622.1:0-17262 GCF_022478715.1 Daldinia decipiens
ATATTATAATTAAAAAATAATATTTTAAAAACTTTTTCATAAATTAACGCTAATAAAGCTTAAACTTAAACAATAAAAGGATTTAAATAACCATCTTTTAAATAAATAATTTAAAAAAAAATAAACGTTAAAATATTAATTATAATTAAAAAAACGTATAATAAATAAAACTTAAACGTTTTAACCTTAAATCAAACCTTATTAAACCTGATATTAAAGACTTTTAAATGATAAAACTAATGATAAAAAAGGAATGACTTATATTAAAAGTGGATAATATTATATAAAATAAATATATGCGATTATAAATAATATTTATATTAAAAATATAATTATATAATTAAAATTAAAGTTATTTAATATATTAACATTAGTTTATAACCTTTTTTCGAATTTTATTAAGGTTATAAAATTAAATTCGACTTACGAAATAAGGGTTAAAACTTGAAAAAAAAGGAAATAAAATAACACGAGTGGGAATTAAATTTTAAGCCTTAAAAAAAAAATTTCGCACTGCTTAAGCTATTAAAGCTATTAAGGCTTTTAATTATCAGCTTTGTGATATAGCTTTATAATATAACCTTTTTAATATTTTAAATATTATTAAGTCTTAAATCGTATCTTAAATGAATTTATATACCGTGTAATTTAATTAATTTAATTAAGATTTATTAATTAAATATCTTATATTATTAAATTATATCTTTTAATTATATAAAATTGTATAATAACGGATTTAATTATAATACTTGTTATTAAATTAAATATATATAAAGATTATGGTATAAAGATTATTATACGGTTTTATTTCTTTTATAATAAATTTAGCTAATTTTATTTCTTTTTTTATCCTAGTATCGTATAACTCTTGTAAATAACCCTTGTAATTAAGTTATTTACCTCTTTTAATATTAAACAGGAGTTGGTATCTCTTGTAAAGTATGGCATATCACTTTAACGTTTAAATCCTTGTAAAAGGCCTTAAATAGTTAATAATAGCATTATATTTTAAAAGAACTGTAAGGATTTATTAATTGGATAAAATATATAAGATAAATACGTAAAATAAGGCTATAAGTTATAAATATGGAAAAATAACGAATATATTTATATTAAATGCATAATTGAATAATAATGATCGTAGTTATTTGATCAAAAGAATACGATAAATATTAAACCTTTATATAACTTATAACTTAAGATTACATAATAATACCCTTGCTTTTAGCAATGTAACACCACACCAGTTTAATATTTTAATATTAACTTAAATAAACCTCGACATTAATTAAGCTTTTACTTTTTTTATAATAAACTTAATAATTTATTAATTAATTAATTAGTTAAACCTTTACTTTTTTTATTATTAATTTTTTATAATTAATTATTTTATATATTAAATATAATATAATTTAAAAAACATTATATATTATCTTTAAATAACTTAAAATATAACTTTAAACGTAATAATTGTTAATACTTTTACCAACTTTATCCTTGTAATCTTTTTACGCATTTAATAAAGTTACCTTTTATTTTCTAGTATTTAATTAATTAAGATATGTTATGGCCTTTACGTATTTTAAATTAACTTATAATTAAATCTTAATATAATAATATTTTTTAAATTATATTATATTTTATATTTTAATTTAAAGTATAAAAATATTAGTATTTTAAGAATTATATTAATTTAATTAATAAATAACGTAATTATTAAAATTATTAATAAAGCTGTAAATAAAGTTATATTATATTATATTAATTAATTAATAGGTAAATATCTTTAAATAAACTAATATAATTAATATAAGACTTAAATTATTTAATTAAGTCATTTAGCTTATATTTAAGCTATTAATTAAAGGTATTAATAAAGTTATTATAAATCTAGTTATTAATTAATATATCGTAAGCCTTATAAATTATAAGATCGTAAACCTTATTAATTGTAAAAAGCCACCCGATTAAATCATAATAAAACATTTTCGACAATAATAACGGTCCTTTTAAAATTGGTATTACGGGTTTAAATTACTAATGGTTGTTATTAAATAAAACTTAAACGTTTTAACCTTAAATTAAACCTTATTAAATTTAATATCAAAGATTTTTAAATAATAATAATAATAAAAAAGGAATAACTTATATTAAAAATGGATAATATTATGTAAAATAAATATATGCAATTATAAATGGTATTTATACTAAGAATATAATCATATAATCAAGGTTAAAATCATTTGATATACCAGTATTAATTTAATAATTTTAAATTTATCAATTTTTAAAAAGGCAAATATTTTAATTATAAAAAACGTTATAAATATAATAAAATAATATAACTTAAAATATTATATAATAATTAATAAATAAAAAATAAAAGTTTATTAAATGATAATAATATTAAAAGTATAAATTTATTAATTATAACTTTAATTATTAAAGGATATAATTAAAATTAAATGGTTATATTTTATTTATATAAAATTTTAAATAAATTATTTATTTAATTAATAAGAAAAATTAAATCTAAATAAATAATGTAAATATATAATAATATATGCTATTATAATAGTTATATTATAATTAAAAAAACGTTTTTAAATTTTACAAAATAAGATTCCGGGAATTTTTTTATAAGTTAATATTAACAAAACTTAAGCTTAAAAAATAAAAGGACTTAAATAATTATTTTTTAAACAAATAATTTAAAACAAATGTAAACGTTAAAATATTAACCATAATTAAAAAAAATATATAAAAAATTATTAATATTAATAAAATATAATTAATATTACTATTAATAAATTAGGTATTTTTTTATAAATTTAATATTAATAATTATTTAATTATATATAAATTAAACATAATAATAAAAGGAGATTTATAAAAAATAAACTTATTTATTAATATATATGCAACTATTTTTACAGTAAAAACGTTTAAAATTATAATAATAATCGCAACATAATTTAATTTAAAAATTAACTAATATAACGTGAAAAACGTATTTATTTACATATTTTAAAAAAATAATAACTTTATATATATATAACTATTAAAAAGATATAAACAGTTAAATAAATATATATAATTAAAAAAAATGTTATATAAGTTAAAAGACGTTCTTTTCTTATAATATAAAGAAGTAAAAAAGATTTTTACGATTATAAAAACAATAATTTTTCCAAAAAAGCTATACCTATTTTATTATTTTAATAAATTAATATATATTATGGTATATATAAATAATATATTAATAATTAATTAATATAATTATTAACCTTATAAAAAGTATTTAAAATGTAAAAAATAAAAGATTAATAAAATAATACCTAAATATTAAAATAATATATAATCGTAAAAATAAAACAATTATTTTAAACTATAAGGTATATATTAAAAAAATAATTAAAAAATATAATTTAATTAATAACTTATATAATTTAATTATATTAATAATTATTATTAAACTATTTAAATATAATAAAATAATAAATAAAAAAACCATTAAAACGTATTAAAAATTAATTAAATTAATTTTTTATATAATTATTATAATATATTTTAAAATAATATATATAATATTATAATTATTATATTATTTTAACAATTTAAAACCTTAATATATAAAAATAATTTATTAAATAATTAAATATTTATATGTTAAGTAAAAATTTTATATTAAATATAAAGGTAAAGATTTAAGATTTAAAATGTTATTTATAACCGGAAATATGTTATTCGCCGATAATAATAAAATTAAACATTTTTTTTAAAATTATACAATGTTTTTATTTAATAAATTAATAATATAAAAAAAAGATTAATATAAAATTATATTATATAAATATATAAAATATATAATGAACAAGACTTAAACGTTTTAACCTTAAATCAAGCTTTATTAAACCTGATATTAAGGACTTTTAAATAATAATTAATAAAAAAAAAGGAATAACTTATATTAAAAGTGGATAATATTATATAAAATGGGTATATGCGATTATAAATGGTATTTATATTAAAAATATAATTATATGATTAAGGTTAAGGTTATTTAATATATTAACACTAATTTATAACCTTTTTTTAAATTTTATCGAAGCTACGAAATCAAATTCAACCCATAAAATAAGGGTTGGAACTTAAAAAAAGAAGAAATAAAACAATACGAATAAGGATTAAATCTTAAGCTTTAAAAAAAAAAAAATTTCGCATTGCTTAAGCTATTAAAGTTATTTAAAGCTTTTAATCATCAGCTTTATAATATAACCTTTTTAATATCTTAGGTATTATTAAGTTTTAAATCGTATTTTAAATAAATTTATATGTTGTGTAATTTAACCAATTTAATTAAAATCCATTAATCAAATATCTTATATCATTAAATTATATCCCTTAGCCATATAAAATCGTATAGTAACAAATCCAATCGTAATACTTGCTATTGAATTAAATATGTATAAAGATCGTAGTATAAAGATTGTGGTATAAAGATCATTATACGGCTTTACCTCTTTTGTAATAAACTTAATTAATTTCATTCCTTTTTTTATTTTAATATTATATAACCCTTGTAATTAAGTTATTTACCTTCTTTAATATTTTAATATTAACTTAAATAGGTCTTAATATTAATTGAACTTTTACTTCTTTTATAATAAACCTGGTGATTTATTAATTAACTGGTTAACTTACTTCTTTTATTATTAATTTCTTATAACTGATCGTCTCGTATATTAGGTATAATATAATTTAAAAAGCATCATATACTATTTTTAAATAACTTAAAACATAACCTTAAACGTGGTAACTATTAATATTCTCGCCAACTTTATCTTTATATCTTTTACGCATTTAATAAAGCCACCTTTTATCTTTTAATATTTAATTAATTAAAATACGCCATGGCCCTCACGTATCTTAAAATTAACTTATAATTAAATCTTAATATAATAATACTTTTTAAATTATATTATATCTCGTATATTTCGATTTAAAGTATAAAAATATCGGTATCGGGGATTATATTAACTTAATTAATAAGTAACATAATCGTTAAAGCTATCGATAAAATTATATCGTATATATTAATTAATATATTAAAACATAATTAAATTAACTAATAAACAAATATCTTTAAATAAGTTAATATAATTAATATAAGATTTAAATCGTTTAATTAAATCATTTAACTTATATTTAAACTATTAATTAAAAATATTAATGAAATTATCGTAAAACTAACTATTAACTAATATATTATAAGCTTTATTAACTATAAAATCGTAAACTTTATTAACTATAAAAAGCCACCCAATCAAGCCATAATAAAGCATTTTCGATAATAACAATCTTTTTAAAACTAATATTACAGGTTTAAATTATTAAAAGTTACCATTAAATAAGATTTAAACGTTTTAACCTTAAATCAAACCTTATTAAACTTAATATCAAAGACTTTTAAATAATAACTAATAAAAAAAAAGGAATAACTTATATTAAAAATAAATAATATTATATAAAATAATGAACTGGTGTGGTGCCACATCGCCAAGAACAAGGGTATTATTATGTAATCTTAGGTCACAGGCCATATAAAAGTCTAATATTCGTCATATTCTTCTAATCAAATAGCCACGATTATTACCATTTAATTATACATTTAATATAAACACATTCGTTATTTTCTTATATTTATAATTAATAACCCTATTTTATATATTTATTTTATATATCTTATCCAATCAATAAATCCTTATAATTTTTCTAAAATATAATACTATTATTAACTATTTAAGGCTTTTCACAAAAATCTAAACGTTAAAGTGATATATTATATTCTACAGGAGATACCAACTCCTGTTCAATAAATATATATAATTATAAATAATATTTATACTAAGAATATAATCACATGATCAAGGTTAAAGTCATTTAATACATTAACACCAGTTTAATAATTACATTAAAAATATATAAAAGATATATTTAATATAATTTATTTATTAATTAATTAAATATTTATTAATAATTTAATAAAAAATTTTATAAAATAATAATTTAAATATTTTAAAATATTATTAAATTTTTAATATAATATTATTATAATTAATAAAATAAACTTAATAATTAATAAAAAAACCATTTAATTATTTAAATATTAAAAAGATTTTATTATAAAATCGTTAAATTAAAATTATTAATATTATTAATAATAAATTGTTTAATTACTTACATCATTTTATTGAATAAAAAATAAATAAATTATAATTAAATTTATATAATAAAATAAATTAAATTAAATATAATATAAAATTAATTGAAAAAATTTAATTTATAAAACTTATAATAAGGTTTTTCTTTAACATTATTATTATTATTATTATTTTAATTTATAAAACCTTTATTATTATTTACCAAATTAATTTAAATATTATATTTTAAAATAAATAAATTTATTAAAACTATTAAAATTATTAATTTTTCTTTATTTATTATAAAATTTATATTTATTCTTTTATTTTTATCATTTTTTATAAAATCATTTATATTATTATTTATATAATTTATATCATTATTTATATTCTTTATTATATTACCGTTTATATTTTTTATTATAATATTATCATTATTATTTTTACCGTTATTAACATAATTATTACCTTTAAAAATTTTATTTAAATTTTTTTTTAATTCTTTTTTTAATTCTTTTTTTAATTCTTTTTCACTAATATTTTAAACATTTAAAATAACTTCCCTTATAAAAAAACCAAATTTTAAATAAATAATATTAATTAATATTAAATTTTTTATAAATTTTTCCACTTTAAAAAAATATTAAAAAATCTTTAAAAAACCTTAAACTTTATGTTTAAAAACTTTAATTTATTTTTATTTATAATATTAACTTACTTTTATTTAAAATATAAAAAAAGTTTTATTTAAATAAAATTAATTTTATAAGTAATTATAAATTAAATATATTATTTTTTAATTATATATAAATTAAAAAAAGTTAATTAATGTAATAAATAAAAAAGGATATAAATATTTATAAAGGTTTATATTTATAGTTTGTTAGATTGATTATGTATTACGTAATAATATAAAAAGGAATGCAAATAACGATTGTGTTTTAATTAATTGTTTTAAGGTAAAAAAAGAGGGGTTCCCCCGAGTGGGGAAAGATATTTATTGTACAAATGCGTGGGTTGTGCGTGGGCGGTGTGTGTGGGCATAACCTTGGTCATGTGACGAGATCACGTGATCGTTATCCTAACATAGTTATTAAATATATAAATATAATATTTTAATAAACTTTTATTATAATTATTATAATTAAAATCTTTTCGATAATTAAAAAATTAATTTTAAAAATAACGAAAGTATATTTTACCTTTAAAAATAATATATTAAAACTTAATATAATAATATAAAATAATCTTTACGAAATTAATTAAACTATTAATTAAAAAAATATTTTATTTTAAAAAATGGTTAATAAAGGTAATTATAATTATAAATATAAAAAATTTATTTAATAAATTAATTAAGGTAATAAAAACGATTAATATTAATAATAATATAATATAATATTTATTAATTTAAATTTTAAAAAAAAATTTAATAATTAATAATATATTAAAATTTAAACTTTTAATATTATAAATTAATAAATTAACAATTTAATTAATAATTTTAATTTAAAAAATTAAAACATTAATTAATTATTTAATATTACTATTAAAATTTATTATAAAATTTAAAAATAAAAGTGTAATTATAAAACAACGTAATTTAAAACAAATATAACACGCGTTAATAACATTTAAAAATTAAAACTATAAAACCTTATTATAATAAATGATTATAAAAAAGGTAATTAAAATATAAAAAAAATAATTAAAATAAAAAGAAATTATAAAAAAAATTATAAAAACAGTTTAAAAAAAAATTTTATATTTATATAAACATTTAAATTAAATAATAATAAAACCGTTTTTATAATAATATAAATATTATTTATAATAAATTAAAAAATTTAATATATTATTAAGATATTAATATAAATAAGCTTTAAAAATATAAATAAACTTACTTTTTTTATATATTAAATAAAAGTTAATATTTTTTACAAAGTATAACATATCATTTTAACGTTTAAATCCTTGTAAAAAGCTTTAAATAACTAATAATAACATTATACTTTAAAAGAACTATGTTAAGGATCATTATAAATAAAAAGTTAAAATTATATTAATAAAAATAAAATCTTTTTGATTTATGTAAATAGGAAATAAGCTAAGTTATTTTATTTATACTATCGTTATTATAATCTTATTATGTAATCTTATCATTACTTTTTTTTTATAAAAAAGTTATAATATCCTCATTACTTACTCGTAATATTATTATTAACTAAAATTATATCATAATTAAGGTTTAAATTTCTTTAAATTTACATATTTACATCTTAACTTTTTTTAAGATTAAGATTAATAATATAACCTATTTTACCTAAATTTTTGATTAAGTTTCTTTAATGGTATCATCGTCTTCTTTTTCTTCATTAATTATTATATAATTATAGATTTTCTTAATAAATTTATAAAATTTTCTCAATAAATTAATTAAATTTATAATAAAAATTTTTTTATATTTTACTAAATTTAAGATTTAAATTATATCTTTAAATTAATTATATTTTTAAGCTTTAATAAGGGTTTTTACTATATCCATTACCGTTATTAATTATTAAATATTTCTTTTTTACTTAATTATACCATACTTTTCTCTATTTAAATTATAGCGTAAGTTATTAAATACTTCCTTTATTTTAATAAATTTATTACTTTATTATTTTTATCGTTTTATTATAAGTTTTTAATTAGTTAAAAATTTTTTTAAAGTTTTGTTAATAAATTCCTTTATTACCTTAATATTTAATTTAATTTTTTTGTTATTATTATTATTATTATTTTAAATAATTATATGTTTAAATTTGTTGTTATTTATATCGTTTAAACCTAATGGTATATTTTCGAGATTGTATTATTAATTTTTTTTTACTTTTTTATTATTATTAACTATAATTTTTAATATTATTTTATCGCTATACTATTGGTATTATGGGGTTTTTAATACTTTAGCAAATTTTAATATTTTTTATTAAAAGGTTAAGATTTATTAATATTTTAGTAATTATACTATTTAAACTAATCTTAACGCCGTTAATATTTCTGTAATATTGGTTAAAAATTTTCCAAAATTAATAGTTAAATTTCCGTTAATTTTAATAACTTCGAAATATTTTTTCGCAGGGATATATATAAGGATTTCATAGTATTTTTTAAGATTCCATTACGCTTACGTAACAATGGTATAAATTTAATATAATTAACTCATTACGTTTTTATATAAGGCATTATTATTAAATTATCCATAAAAATTCATTTTCATTAATATATTAATTATTTTGGTTAGATCGAATTATTATTTTAATCCGACATAACATATAGTGTTATTTTAATATTAAAAAGGGTCCTCTTCCCATTTACCGTTATTAAAGAAATCTTTTTAAATCTTTACGAAATATTAATTATAATCAAATAATATTCGTTTAAAAAATATAACTACTTATACTTAATAAGGTACCTTCTCCAAGGTATTACCATATTAATTTAAAAGGTTTTAGTTTTTAAAATCATTTTTATTTTACAAAAATATCGGGTTAATTTAATATAAACCCCAGGTAAATCCTTTAAATTATACCTAATAAAATATTTCGTTTTTAAATAGTATAATAATTATACAACAACTTTATCGCTATTATTTAATAAAATGATTAAAGATTAAAAGAATATTATTTTATCGTTTGGTTAATATGGTTAAATCCGGTTTTAAAAAATAATATTTAAAGAAAAAAAAATATTTATAAGGCTAAGTTAATGTGGTTCTTTTTATATTTTTTATAAGTCCCAAGTTTTTTTTAATTAACTTTATTAATTTTGTAATCAATTGCATTAGTTTTAATTTAAATAAATATTTTTATAATAATTTTAATTAATTAAAATTAAGATTGTTAACCGCGTTAATCCTAATTTACATAAATATTTTTATATTTTTAGGATTAATTAATAATTCTTAATTAATAAGATTATTTAATTGCATTTATTATTACCGATATTAAACTGGTGTGGTGCCACATCGTTAAAAGCAAGGGTATTATTATATAATCTTAAGTTATAAGCCATATAAAGGTTTAATATTTATCGTATTCTTTTAATTAGATAATTATAATTATTATTATTTAATTATGTATTTAATATAGATATATTTGTTATTTTCCCATATTTATAACTTATGGCTTTATTTTATATATTTATTTTATATATCTTATTTGATTAATAAATCCTTATAGTTCTTTTAAAGTATAATGCTATCATTAGTTGTTTAAGGCCTTTTACAAAGATTTAAACGTTAAAGTGATATGTTATACTTTGTAAAAGATACCAACTCTTGTTTAATATATTTATACTTTCGGATTTAAATTATCTTAATCTTTTATAATTAAAAATTATACTTTTTTAAATATCCGTATTAATTATATTAATAGTGGAATTATACGTAATATTATTATCGAAATTGTTAATATATATAATAATATAATAGGTAATATTATAAATGAAGATATAATTAATTTAAATTTTAATTCAATTTTAATGTTAATTTTAAATATTTCTTTAATAATATTAAACAAGACTTAAACGTCTTGGCCTTGGATCAAGCCCTATTAGACCTGGTATCAAGGACTTTTAAATGATGAAACTGATAATGAAAAGGAATGACTTGTATTAAAAATGGATAATACTATGTAAAATGGGTGTGTACGACTATAAATAGTACTTATATTAAGAATATAATTATATAATCAAGATTAAAATTACTTAATATACCAACATTAATTTATAACCTCTTTTTAAATTTTATTAAGGCTACAAAATTAAATTTAACCTATAAAACAAGGGTTAAAACCTGAAAAAAGAAGAAATAAAATAATACGAGTGGGAATCAAATCCTAGGCCTTGAAAAAAAAATTTCGTATTGCTTGGGCTATTGGGGTTATTAAGGCTTTTGATTATTAGCTTTGTGGTATAACCTTCCTAATATCCTAGGTATTATTAAATCTTAAATCATATCTTAAATGAATCTATATGTTGTGTAATTTAATCAATTTAATTAGGATTTACTAATTAGGTATCCAATATTATTAAATTATATCCTTTAACTATATAGAATTATATAGTAATAAATCTGATTGTAATATTTACTATTAAATTAAATATATATAAGGATTATAATATAAAGATTATATAAAAGGATTGTTGTATAGTTTTACCTCCTTTACAATAAATTTGGCTAATTTTATTCCCTCTTTCATCCCGGTATTATATAACCTTTGTAATTAAGTTATTTACCTCCTTTAATATCTTAATATTAATTTAAATAGGTTTTAATATTAATTGGGCTCTTATTTCCTTTATAATAAACCTGGTAACTTATTAATTAACTAATTGGCTTACCTCCTTTATTACTAATTTCCTGTAATTGATTGTTTTGTATATTGGGTATAATATAATTTAAAAAGTATTATATACTATTTTTAAATAATTTGAAATATAATTTTAAACGTGGTAATTACCAATATTTTTACTAATCTTATCCTTATAATCCTTTTATGCATTTAATAAAACCACTTTTTATCTCCTAATATCTAATTAGCTAAGATGCGTTATGGCCCTTATATATCTTAAAATTAATAATTAAATCTCAATATAATAATGTTTTCTAAATTGTATTGTATCTTGTATTTCGATTTAAAGTATAAAAATATTGGTATTGGAAATCGTATTAACTTGATTAATAAATAATATGATCGCTGAAGCTATTGATGAGGCTGTATTGTATCGTATATATTAACTGATATATCAAAACATAACTAAATTAACTGATAGGTAAATATCTCTGAATAAGCTGATATAACTGATATAAGGTTTGAATTGTTTGATTAGATCATTTAACTTATATTTAGGCTATCGGCTAAGGGTATCGATGAAGCTATCGTGGAACTGGCTATTAACTGATATATCGTAGGCTTTATTGACTGTGGGAAACCACCCGATTAGGCCACGATAAAGCATTTTTAATGATAACGGTCCTTCTAAGATTGATATTGCGGGTTTAAATTGTTAGGGGTTACCATTAAATAAGATTTAGACGTTTTGGCTTTAGATCAAGCCCTATTAAACTTAATATCAAGGATTTTTAGATGATGAAATTGATAATGAAAAAGAATGACTTATATTAAAAGTGGATGATACTATGTAAAATGGGTGTGTGCAACCATAAATGGTACTTATACTAAGAATATGATCACATGATCAGGGTTAAGGTCACCTGATACACCAGCACCAGTTCATTAATTTAATAATCTTAATTTATTTTTTAATTTTAACTTTAACTTATTTAATATAGTTTTTAGTTTAATTAATAATTTTTTAAGTTTTAATTTAATTTATTTAAATTATTTTTTAAATTTATTTTAATTTAATTATTTTATCGAGAAATTAAGCTATAATCGAATGGTAGTGGTTTTATATATATTAGTGGTTTATATATATGAAGTAAATTTCCTATGTTTGTATTAATTAGCTTTATATAATTTGGGATTATATAAATAATACTTATTTAAATTTATTATATTTAAGAATTTTTTAATTGGTATATTATTATTACTAATAGCTGGTTCAATTGATTATTTCAGGATTTTTAATATATTCGAAATTTTAATTTACTATTTTTTTAGTGTTTTTGGTTTAGTTTTAATAATAAAAATTTTTTATTATAGTTTATATTTAAGTATAGGACTTATATTTTTTAAGGGTTATAAAAGTACCAGCAATATTAATTCTTTGATTAATTTATTAATTATTTTAATACTTAAGTATACGGAGAGAAACTACATATATTTCTTAAGTAAAATATACGAATCTATATTATATTTTATCGTATTTAACAAAGTTTTTGGTTTTTTTATGATTAAATATAACATAAATCTATATTAATATTTATATATTTATTTGTTATTTTAATTTACTATTCTAAATAAAATTAATTTCTTGGGTATAAAGGTTTAATCCTAATTTTTTATAGTTATTTTTAATTATTTATTGATATAATTAATTTATTAATTTATTTTATTTTCGATTGTGTTGAATATGTAGGTTTATTTTTATTTAAATATATAGATAGCGAAGAAATAATAATATAAATTATTTGTAATTTCTTTTGTTTTTTTTGGGTTTAATAAATTAATAAATATTAAAAAGGCTATTACTTTAGAACAATTTTTTAAAATTTTTTTTATCTCTATACTAAACTTTTTCGTAATTTAATAATTAAGTGTTTAAGTTATTATTGACTTATAATTTATTATTTAATTAAGGATATTTAATATTATTAATTTTTATAAGATTATAATTTATTTAATATATAATTATTTTTTCTTTTTATATAATTAAAGGATATAAATAAATTTAAAAAATAGATCTTATTCCCATTTTTTCTTATTAATCTTTAATGATAATAATTGGGTATGTAGTAAATTATTAAATTTATTGTTTGGAAATATGATCCTATTAATAATAATTATGCGTTAAAGGTTGAAATTAATATAATTTTCTTAATTAAGTAATTTGCTAATATAAATTAAATTATATATTTTTTACTATTTAATATTTATTTTAATTTTTATAAGGGAAATATTAAATATTTTAAAGAATAAATAGAAAAAGTATTACCAATAATATATTAAATTAATAATAGTAATATAATAAAATATAATAAAAATAAATTAATATAAAAATAAATATTAATTTGATTAAGATGTTAATATATTAAATAATATTATAAAAAGAAGAATAAGATGCTTATAAAGTAATATAGCTGATAGTTTTTTTATATCATATTTTAAAACCTTATTATTACCGATTAAAAAGATTTAATTAGTTAAAAAACTTACTAAAAAATAATATATATACTTATATATGCTTATGAATTTTAATATAAAGTAACCACTATAATATTTACAATTTATATAAATTGCCTTTTCTTTCGTTTTCTCCTTCTTTTTTTATAAACTTTTATTTCCTCATCTCGTATTAAATAAATCTTAATTTCTTACAACCTATTTTAATTTATTTTAATATTATTTAATTAATTTCTATTTAATCAATAAGATTATCTTATTTTATCGCAATATCATATTACCTTAAAATAAACCTTATTATTTGATTCTTAATATATATTATATATAACTTTTTACAATACCTCCCTTTACTATTATCAATAATACTAATTTTAAGGTTATTTTTAAGAAATACGCACAATACGTTGTTTTTCCTTCCCCTTGTAATCTTTCATTTACCCATAATATCGTAACCGATTTAACTAATAACAATAATAATAATATTAGTAATAATAATAACAGTAATTTAATTCCTAAACTTTTTTTTTATTTAAAGACTCCTAAACATTTTAATTAAAGAGTTAATAAATTTTAAACAATAAAATATTAATAAATAATTAATATAGTAAAAAAATTATATTTCCCACTATTTTAAATCATAAATATTTTATTACTTAATATTTAATTTATAATACTAATAATTAAAATATATAATTACTTAAATAATTAACCATTTAATTCTTTAATAATATAATAATTAATTAATATATTTACTAAATTATTACAAATAATTAATTCTAAATATTACTTAAACCTTTAATACCTTATACCAATTATATTTAAAATTAAACTATAAATAATTTATTCCCTATATATATAAACATTTATTAAAATAATTTAATTAAACAAATCATAACTTAATTATAAAATTCTAAACATATTAAAAGTTTAATCGTTTAAACTTATAATTATCCAAATAAAATCCCATATTATATCTATAAAAAACATTTTAAATCTTCCAAATCTTCAACTCATATTAATATATAACTATTTTTTAACTACCAATTAATTCCTAATCAATTTAATAATAACTATAATAATTATTTATTCGTAATAAAATAATATTTATTTTAAAAATTTTATTTTTATCATTTTCAAATTAATTATAATAAAGATTTTCTAATTATTAAAAATATTACGCCAGATAATTTACTATACATAAAAGAATACCATAATGAATTATTATTATTAAAAATTTTTAAATAATAAAATAAATAATGATAATTAATATAATTTTAATAATAAATAAATATAATACCTTAATTAAATTTTAACTTATATATTTTATTAATTCTTATATCTTTTAATTAATTAATAATTATAGGATAATTAATTGAGCTGTATTTTTTATATTTTTATCCGTATTAAATAATAATATAATCCCTTTTTATATTTTTTTAATTTAATATCTTCAAATTTAATATCCACATAATTTTCATATCTTTCCTTCGTTTCTACTAATATATTAACCTTAATTTTAATTTTTTATTATTTAATTTTTTCGTAATCGTTTTTTTTAAATTTTAAAATAATTATATTAGTTATTTTAAAACTATTTTAATTAATAAATTCCAAAACTAATTTAATAATCTATTTATTATTTTTGGGATTTATAAATTCCTAATATCCTTAATTGTTTTAAATAAATAACTTTAATCTATTCCTTATTACACTCCTTTATATTTTGTTTTTTTTTAAGTTTTTTATAATATATTTATTTAAGTTAAAAATATTATTAATTAAATAAAATTCCTACCAACTATACTATAATTAGCGTTTTTAAAATATATCAATATATTTAAGGGTATCATATAAAAATACTAAATTATTAATTTTCAAAAGTTTTTTTCTTATTTTATAAACATTTTATTAATTATTCCTTACAACTATTACTTATTATTTTTTAGTAATAATTTATATAATACAATTAATATTAATTAGGTAACATTGGATTATTTATATACATATAATAATTAGATTTTTAAAGGTTTTAATTTTTTTTTAATTTAATATTCTTTAAAATAAAATTAATATTTTAATCAAAAAAATTAAACGTTTATTATATATAATCTTATATAAACTAAATCCATTAAATTTAATTATAATCCTATCGACCCATACTATTACATTTAAATATTATATCCAACCTTTACTAATTCCATTAATTATTTTTATAAATCCAAACTTAATCAGCTTATAATTAATTTTAATTTAACCCTAAACTTATAAAAAATAAAATGGTTTTATTATTTTCTTAATCTTTAATTCTTTATAAACTTTTATAATTTCGTCCTTAAATTTTAAGCTTTTATTTACCTTAATCTCTAATAATTAACCATATTATAAAATTATTCTTTCTTTTATAAATTTTGCCATATTTACTAATTTTACTACTTTTAAAAAAACTACTTCTAAATAATTTGATAATTATTTTTTAACTTTAATAATTATTTTATATTTATAATTATTAGGTATATACTATACGTCCAAAATCTAATAGATTAAAGTAATATTTAAATTTAAATAATCTATTTTATTTAACGACTTATTTTAATTTATTTTTTAATATTAAATATAAATTTTTATTGTATTTATAATATATTTATACATTTTTTTCCAATAATATATAATAAAAATATGATAAAATATTAAAATTTGGTTTTTATATCTATATTAAATATGTAAATTAATAATAATTCTTCGTTTTATAAGTTTATAATTAATAACTTAACAATTTCATCGATTTTTATTAATCTTTTTTTAAAAAATTCTTTTAAATATAATATATCCTAAAACCTTTATTTTAAAATTAACTTAAACTTTTTAACCCTTCTCCATATAATTAATAAATAATTATTTAAATAATTTTAATATTATTAAATATTTTATAATTTCTTAAAATTTAATAGTTTATTTATTGGTTAAATATAGTATAATTAACTATGGCTTATTTTATAAATTACGATTATAATCTTAGGTTTCAAAATCAATTGGAAATAGAATAATTATATTAAATTAGGCATTAATAAAATTATTTAAATTTTTTTTTTATTATTTATTTTTTTAATTAAATAATTTACTAAATTTTTTTAATAAAATATTAGTTATTATATTACGTTTATTTATAATATATTTTATTTTAAAATTAAATATTTTAATATAAGTAA